>NW_014554309.1:1988003-2008228 GCF_001313825.1 Dinoponera quadriceps
CCTCGTCCCTCGGCTTGCCACCCTCGCCGGCTCGCGCGCAGAGCGGCGCGACAACCCTTCATTCGACTCGTTAGGGTGGCTGAAACACGATACCAAACAGTAATGAAAAGCCTATCCTCCACTTGGTTTCTCCTAGAGCCGTTTATGCACCGTCCTGCACTCGTGCGGGGCCGTCCGGGCGTTATCGGCGCGTGTACGTGACAGATAACGCCGGCTTGTCGCGAACGGGCAACCTGGCTCGGTACCCTGTTTATTCGACGATAGGATTAATCGCGAAGCGTGTATCCACGTAGCGAGATCTTTATGACGCTCGGCAGCCACCTCATTGCGCCGGACGAGAGTGCGAATTAATCGTTTCACCGGCGTGGCCCGCCGTATCGCGTCTTTCATCGAGAGGGAGAAACAGACGGAGGTGGGTGAGAAATGTGTCCATCCTTAATAACGCCGCATAATCGCCGGCAACGCGCGCCTTCTTAATACACGTGAAAATGACTCTATCGTCGTCAGGAGCGCCGAGTGCTCGGCCGTCGGCGAGCGGACGTGTCCTGCGCGCAACATGCATCCACGTAAACGTTTTCGCAGATTTTCCCAGATATAACGTAGATTCCAATTAGAATTCCTCAAGCTACCTCCATATGGTTTATCTCACCGTATTGCCAATCGGAAATCCGACTGGATCCCAATTAGGTTCCACGGAAATGTTCTACGCGGCTACTTTTCCGCGAAACGCAGCGCTCCACTTGTTGATACCCCGTCGCAACTTCGTGTTTTCGATTTCTCAATCATTCCTCGCCGTCGTCGTCGTAGTTTCAAATAAAGAAGTCGAGGGAGATGCACTCGTCCGCTTGGATCGTTACGCGCGTCCAAGTATCCGTTTCAGCGAATCGCTAACGCGCTAATCGAGAGATCAAAGGTACACCCCCGTAACTTCGTTCCCGTCGTCGTTGTTGCGTGGAACGTCGTCGTTCGTCCGTCGGTTCCTCGCGAAACCGGCGGACAAATGAGGCACGCCCGATGGGGCGCGCGACTACTTTCGTGCGCGTTTAATTCGCCGTACGTGAGCACCGTGCGCCCCCCCGCGATTTATTAGTATTTACCTAGAGCAATATGCAAAGCGGGCGACGGCGAGTTTCTTTACTTCGAGAGACAGTTCGCCGCCATGGCGCGCACCCTCCCTCCCGCCGGCCGCTACTTTGTAATTAATTCGTTTGATTTATATCGCCGAAGGAGCCGGAATGCTAATTCGTATTTACTTATTAGTCGCGCATGCGAAGCTGCCGGCCGGCCGGCCCATATTGTTTTACGGGCCGTCTGCGAACGGCGTCAGAGTGGCGCAGCCTCCCGCATCCCGTCCCGGGAAGTACATTCGTCCCGCGTCTATGCGCGATCTTCACCCATCGCTCGGGGGTTTCTACAAAGGACACCAAACAGCCGGGTAGATGCAGCAGCGCCCGTAACACGGCCGATAATTAAAGTGGCTCCTTTGTTCGACTTAGATCGATAGCTCCTTTGACGGAAGCGACGGAGGTAGAATGCGAAAGAAAACTATCCGTCTTCCCCCGCCTCCCCGCCCCCGTTTCACTCTCGTTTCTTCCGTTCTTTTTCGANTCTTGTTGAAAATAATTTTTCATATATCCAGAGAAAAGCAAGGCAAGCAGAGGCAAATAATATTTGTAATTATTTGTAAGCGATCCAACATTTGTCTTATTTTTTTTTTTTTTCGATAAATGTGCAGAATAACCGGGCTTTTCATGAACAGTTTCTTCTAAACGGCGTGTCATTTCTTCCTTCACGATACTCTTGAACTACGGGAGATTTTACATCATTTAGTTTGAATGTTTCTATTTTCTGATTCTCTTTAAATCTCATACAACGTCCGATAGGACATGTTACAGGGATCGAAATGGTCCATTATTTTCAAAACACGTAAAATACTGCAAACAAATACAACAAATCTTAGTAATGTAAATGTTGATAATTATTACGTAAATTTAGCTTTCCTCGAAACTTTCTTCTTCGCGGTTTCCCTTTTAAAACTTGCCCCTAATTATTGGCGAGGCAACACTTTTCCATTGTAAAGTTGCGGTTATTTAAACCACAAATTTATCTATTGTCTCGTTTCGGAAATAAAACATACGATGAAACAAAATGTGAAATTACTTATTTTGAGGCATTTGAGGTATTTGAGGTTTTTAGCGTGTCAAATACCTATATAATGCTACAATCACTATTCAAATTATACTATGTAGTACAATCTTGTGACACATCATGCCGGATGTAACTAAAGGTTTACCCAGAGAATATTAAAATATCCTGAGACATCATACAGATGTCTTTGATACAATAAGACGTCTAAAGGATTCGCATAGAGAAAATAAATTTTGCTAAAGGAGCAAATGTCTGTCAATATAGTGATAACAAAAAAAAATTGTTCAGTCAATAAAATACTTGTCTGGACAGCAGAAAGATTAGTTAAGAGTATTAAATTGTCCACACATCCAAGAGACAGCAATTAATACTCTTAACAAATCTTTCTGCTGTCCAGACAAATTTTTTGCCGTCTAAACAAATTTCTTTTGCTGTCGCTATATTGACAAACATTTACTATTTCAGCAAAATTTGCTTTCTCCGTCCGGAGGCGTCTTTTAGACATACATGCTGTGTGGGTTACCTTAGTGAGTAATATTTTTAGTATCGCACTTACCGATGAATAATAAAAGAATAATAATACATGATAACAATTTATAATTATTTAACTATAATTTCACGCCACAGAACCACATTTGCATCAACTTGAGGCGGAACATGAATAAAAGAGTTTTGGCCATCTTTCTTAGACTACTGTGTGGAGGGTGCGGCGAACAGCGAGGCCGAGACGCTCCCTCTGATTCCAGTTTATGCGCGCGTTTCGCGAATTTTGCTCGAATCGAGGCCGCGCTCGGATCCATCACGTTGTATCCCGGCCTTCTTCTTTCGTAACGGAAATTTAACGCGACGGTTATCAACGTTAACATCGTTCTCGAGCGCCCCTCGAGTCGCGGTGATTGCAAAAACCGCCGTGATCTCGAAAAGCGCTGCTTATAGATATAAATTGCGCGAACAGGGTGTTAGCTCATAAATCAAGCAGGTGCGGGGCGGCTCGCGATCCTCGCGAAATTCCCCCCCCTCCCCCTATCATTCGTCATATGTTATAAATTACGAAACGATTCGAAAACAGCCGCTAATGCGAATGGTTTGTATGCAAAATGGTTTACGATTGCTTTACGGTCTGCGGTTACCTAAAATAGATTAATGTCGTCAAACATTAGTTAATGCCGATGAAGCGGCAATGACGTTTAATATTGACGGAAATATCGGCCCACTACGCAAACTATAAAATCTGACTGCGTCGCGAAATCCGGTAGCCCGCGCGAGCGTACGATTAAATCATCCGAGTCGGCGCGATTATAAATGACACGGCGACGCGTCCGCGCGCGCGTAGATAGCCGAATTTCCGAGTTCGAGAATCATTTATTCCCGGCCCTCGAAGTGAGCGAGCACTTACACGCCGAGAGACGTTAAATAATGCGGCGGCATTGTTAGAATTCGCGTATGGTCGCGACGATCGCACGCGTCCGACGCCAAGATGCGAGACCGACACCCCCCCCCCCCTCCGGGACACCCTTTCAGCCCGTCGGCCGTCGTTTGCGAGCGGCTAATTTACACAGTCGTTTGATCGCACGATCAATCTGCACGCCGGTCCGCTTCTGCTCCTTTGAACAAGCTGCGCGAATGCGCGAGGAAGGAGATGCCGTGAGGGTTAATTAAAGAATTTCAATAGGTATTCCTGCATGGAGCGAGCGAGCCACCCTCCCCCCCCCTCCGGGCTTTCATCCTACACTCACCCGCTGACGGACACTGCAAACAAGTGCCTCCAGCGAATGTTCACTATCGAATCCACACACGGGAAAATCGAGACAACCGTGCGTGCGTGGGTGCGTGTGCATGTTGGTATGTGTGTGCGCGCACGATCTCTCTGTGTGCTCGTGCCGGGGCAGTAACGTTGATACTTCGCGCGGGAAGTTTAATATCGCCATCAATTCGGCCCTCGCTTCTTTCCCACTCGAGCGCGGTGTGTCGGCAAGAGTGAATTAGCCCGGACCGGAGTTGCGAAAATTGCCTCTAAAATGTAATCTGGGATACTGATGTATACGGATGGAACGGCGGATAGGCACCGATAAATATTTTTTGAGTAATCACATATCCGATAGATGTGTAATTGGACCGATTTTGCCGCGGATGGAATGCCCTATATATACACCGCAGCCGATACGCGCGCGCGCGCGCGCGCGCACATATATACGCATACGCGCGGAAGCACCCGTTTCCACGTAAAATGTGAAACGTCAGATTTGATATACGGATTCACCGGAACATCCCCTATCTCAATGCCGTTTTCTCTCTTTCTCCCTTTCTCTTTCTCTTTCTCTCTCTCTCTCTCTCTCTTTCTCTCACTCATTCATTTTTTAGCTCGAGTCGCTTTCTAAACGATCGTAATGTGTTTCGTACGATTGTCATGCGAGGCGAATCGATTTTGCGTCGGCGTCACTTTGGTGCTGCATGAAAGAGATGTCTCGCCAAGAAATTACCACCGGTATTAATGATATAATTAGACACAAGACTTATACAATGATTTCTTCTTTCTTACTTAATTTACTTGCACGTGTAGTTTGAACATTGCAACGTTAAATGGAAAAGATGGGTAAGTCAAAGTGAGTAAAAATTATCTTATAAGATCGGATACGATTCTATCTTTTTCTCTCTCTCTCTCTCTTTCTCTCTCAGCCACCTTAAAACTTAACATCAACGCGAAGCTATTACCAAATTTCGACCTCACTGACACGTTACATCGCGAAGGGAGCCCGAAAGCTTGACTTCGCAAAATTGCAAAGTGTTACGGATTAGATCGCGGAAGGAAGTCCGGAGGGCGCGTCGTCCTTTCGGATCTCTTCGGACTTGTCGCGTAACCGCGCAAAAGCTGCTGAATAAACGGTTCGCTCTTACTTACGGCACCAAACTGGCCGTTCTCCGCATACCTACATACCTGTACGTACGTATACACACAAACACACACACACGTGCGCGCACGCACGTAGAAACGCGTGCACGTGTGTACACACACGCATACGTAGCTGCATACATACGAGCGGAACAGAGGCGGTATATTGGTTCAAACCTCGCGCACTCAGCTCTCATGAATATGCTGGAGCACGGTGGTTCAACCCTGCCGACCGCCCTGCCTCGCCCCCTTCAAGCCCGGTCAATCTCGCCTCGGCTACATTGTATCGGGAAAGGGGTGACCGAACGGGCGACGATGGGGATGCAGGGGCCGTCCAAGTCTGTGTTTATATAGAACGATTTTCGACGATAGCCGTCGCCGGGCATGCCTCAGTTTCCATCGATTGCCTCCTCATAGATAAAGCGGCCGCGCGAACTCCGGTACGTTTTAGCGGTTTTAGCGATATCACAGCTGTTAATCGTCCGTTGCGCGCGCGCGCGCGAGCAACTAATTCATCCACGACGGCTAAAACGGCGACCGGGATCTCCTTTCGGCTGTAATCGTCGTATATCGTATTATAATATTGCGTTATGATATATAATATTTAGGTGTGTCTTTTGCGAGAATAATTACAACGATGTGCGGAGGAAAAAGTTTCTTTGGATTTAATAAAATTTCTTTAACTAAAATAAATCCGTTTCTTGGAGTGGAGCAAACAAACGAATGTTTGACTCAACAAACAGGGTTGTTTGATTTTTCAAAACAGTAAATATTTTTACGTGAAATAACATATTTCTTTTATATTGTTATACATTACAATGGTTGCCGCGAGAAATAAATTATTCGGAAGAAGTAACACTATGTTACAAAAATATTAAAGAATTTCTTTTTGTTTCGGTGAAACAATATTTATTATATAATAAAATAAATTTTTTCACTTGAAGCCAATATTTTTCCTCCGATTAATATTGTTTTTCTATCAAGCATGATTTATTCTAGTAAAATAACAATGTTTTCATTCAAACAAAATGATAATTGGTATTTATGTTATTTATATTAAATTATGCTGTTTATATTAAACAAATTCAAACCAAACAAACATGTCTACTGAATCCAAAGAAATCTTCTTCCCCGTGTGGAACTCAGGATTCGAAAAGATATGGAACAGTGATAAATAATTCTCTTGAGCCTGATCTACAATGTGCTCTGTGCATCTTGTTTCTTACTCTCTATCTCTTTTCCATAAGTAAAAAGAAGTTCTTACAGAAGAAAGATAGGGAGCAAGAAACAAGACGCAAAGAGCACGTTGTAGATCAAGCTTTAAGGTTCCTGGTCTCTTGCTGCAGTGCTTAAAATTCTGGTGAAATACGTTAAATTGAAAGGACATGTCCATAAAATGACATTTGCGATCGATTGAGCATACATTTGTGAAATATTCTAAAAACTGTTCTTTTATTCTAACAATAAATAACCGTAAAATTTACATGATATACAATCCTGCTTTTTAGCCTTTCCTCATAATTTTGTCACATCAATTTTACGACTATTTATTTATTGATTGTTAATGTAAAAACAAAATTTTTGGAATATTTTACAAATGTGCCTAATCAATCATGAGAGAAAGGTAGAATCACTTTATGGAAATATCCTTTTATTCCAATGTATTTCACAAAAATTTGGAGCGTACGTTTTCTCGTTATTAATCAAGATGATTGCAACAAGGAAACGGGAACTTTAATAGGCATCAGTACAAATATTTCTCATTGAATCAGTAAAGAAATATGCACTGATTTCTAGTAAAAACATTCCTATTTTACTCTTCTGTCGTACATCTCACAAGTTTAAAATGGGAGTAAAATTTCACCAGAAATCTGTAGTACATTAATTCGTTATTTGCTGTATCAAATTCAACTTTCCGTGTTTCCGTGCAGCAACGAAATTAACGGTTTCTATGTGCCTTGCGCTCGACGACACATTATTTTACATTTATTTTACATTTGCAAGTTGGGCCAATAATGAAAGCGATCGCTACTATTAATTGATCAACAAGACTTTATTGACTGCAGTGCTGTACATGAAGAATAATAATTTTGCTGTTATAGCAAAATCATCGTTGTTACTGTATATTCGTTGCGACAATAATAAAATTTAATTAGCGTAACCAGATTAACAAATTATTTGTAATTAAAGCAGAAACAGTTTTGTTGCTAGAATAGAAAATATTTTGCGAATCTGTCCTTAGGACACGTTACTTTGCTGTTAGGAAAAAAATAGTGTTTTCCTACATTTGCTAATTTGTTCTTATAGCAAAATAATTTGTAGATTAAGCAAAATAATCCAGTAAATGGTAATTAATATTCTTAAAAAATCGTTTTGTCGTCCATATAGTAGCTGACAGATTTTCTTGTAACAGCATAACGTTTGCTGTGCCAGTTTTTCTCCGTCTACTTACAACTGAATTAATGTAAGCAGTTAAAGTAAGCGTCCCAATTAATGACAAAGTAATCTTATCATGAAAATAAATAGATTATTGATCATGAAAATAAATAATATATATGTTAAGTACATAAAATTTATTTTGTTCGAAAGTTTGTGGTTCTAATTATATTTTTTAATTTATGATAAGATTTAAAGTATATAATCTTGATTTTGTAAATATTCTTGATATTTCCTCGGCTTTAACAATACGACTTCATTCGCTTCAAGTTAAAGAATAATTACAGAAAAACATTAGAGAATAACTACAAAAAATGATCAAATAAATGTTACATATTAACAGTTACATTCTGACAAATAACCGCTAGAACTGTCGCCGTTAACAGTGCACACATACACACACGGTTATATTTATAATATTTTAGTATTCACTGTGGCTTTTAATCTTTAACATTTGTTATATAAAATTTAGAATAAAAATGCATTTTTTAAGATAAATGAAGATGTATTGGCTTATTAATGAAAATATGTGCGATTGTCACAAATTTGGACACTGTTATTAATTAGGACGTTCATTTTATAAGTGTAACATTTCAATGAAGAATTTTAAGAAGAAAACTCGGAAATTTCGCAGAGAGGATTATGTTTACCGAAATAACAATGCGCGAAAAAAAAACGCGCATGCGCATAAGGTTTCTCGTACATGTTTATATTGCATCAGTGCACTGGAAAAATCCCACTAAAATTACAGTCATTTTCGGCCTCAACTATATCTTCTTTTGGTATCACCCCAACAAATAGTAGTAGCAATAATACACATGCAAAGTTATTATCATCGACAGTATAGCAACACTTATTAGGAAAATGGTTCTCCTGATTATAATTGTTTCACTTATGCGATTATAATTACAAGTACAAAAATTTCATTTCTCGATGTGACGCCCACGAAACAACGCCATCGACTTCGTTCGATCGGGGCGATTTACATTTTCCTTACTGTATCCGTCTCGTAGAAAAGCATGTACAGCGTAAGAATAATGGTCTCCATTATGGACTACTTTGCTGCACTTAAAAATCCCTCTTTGCGCGAAATGGAATGAAGGAGGGACAGATTACATTTTATCGAGACAAGAGTAACGTTTACTCCCCTGTAAATTCGGTTCTGTGCGTGAGTCCTTTATCGAGAAGCCCAACCAACGGTTGAAGATGCCGTCGAGATATCCATCTTTTAAAATCAAACTATGTTTTCTCTACCCTCGCTATATAAATCTCACGACAGCACTCCGGCGGTGCACAATGAAGCTCCTTCGACGATGCGTTGCCAGTCGGTCGCTCGACTCTTTTATAATAGATATACTATATATATATACTATATATATATATATATATATATGTATATTATAAAAGATTCTATCTACATCTAACGCGATGTACACCTGTTTTAAATCCAGCATGCAAGATGAATCGTACGGAAATGCGGGTGGACGTGCAGAGAGAATGGAATGCAGCAGGAAGCGCGTTGCCGCCACGAAAATCCCGCGTTTTGGAGTAAATACATGCGCGCGCGATATTTGGACGAATTTTATTTCACCTGCTGTCGTTGCGTCGAGACGGAGCTTCGGCGAAGACTGATAGCGGATCGATGCTGAATCCGTCATCGGAATGGGCTTCTTGGCGGTCGCAGGACCGGTTCCGCAAAAGGAAGCTCGCGCGAAGAAATGATCGTCCCGCGTCCGATAGGTTCGCGGAGTTTCAGCATCGCGAAACGACGAAAGCTGAGGGTATAAGAATTTTTGCTTCTACGGTGCATTACGTAATATCGTTTAGACGTTCGTAAGCACATCCGAAAGTTTCAAGCCGAGCTTACCGTAATGCGCGGCCACGATTCATTATATAAAATATCTCGGAAGTTCGCGCAACTTCAGCATGGTTTTAAAGCAACTATTCGGCTCCCGCGTCCTACCTAACAGTTTTAAGAACCGACGCGGAATGGTTGCGTAAACGCACCGCAGCCTCCCCCTCCCCCCCCCCCCCCNCCCGTGGCTCCGCTCGCCGAGCTGACGACTAGTCCTCTCACAATTTTCCATCGTTGCCGTATTATTATTGTGTTTTTCGCTTTCCCATCGTTGACGATGTTACGCACACAGCCCGTAACAACACGAATATTATGCCCGTACTTTTCAAGTACTTAGTTATTACGGCCACTTTGTCTCCCTCTCTCCTCCCTTCTCTCCCACGAAATGCTAAAACGCAGAAGATGCCGAGAAATAGTACAAAGGAAGCGGTCATTAT
This sequence comes from Dinoponera quadriceps, assembly GCF_001313825.1. Classification (NCBI taxonomy): domain Eukaryota; kingdom Metazoa; phylum Arthropoda; class Insecta; order Hymenoptera; family Formicidae; genus Dinoponera; species Dinoponera quadriceps. The sequence goes on from NW_014554309.1 coordinate 1,997,770, forward strand.
TTTATGAACAAGTCATCTCGTACCGGTCGGTGCAAATGGTAAACTTTGCTTTACAGTGAGATTAATAAGTTATAATAATAGCAGTACACACACACACACACACACACACACACACATACGTACGCACACTAAATATAAAATCGGATAGCGAATCTCGTCTGCTCTCTTTGCGGACTAAGCGGAGAATTCGTTGTAATGACTAATTAGCATTCGTCATTTTCGCAAATGGGACACGACGTCGCCGCTTGTGCCGCTCGTTGTTATCCTTTTATCCCCGTTTTCGCATTCACTCACCCGCCGTTCCCGACATATTTCATCTTGTACAAATTCCCGCGACTATCGTGCGATACTTTGTGGACGGTCGAAATGGAGCGTTCACTGTTTCGCTTTGATGCCCAGCGACATCCGACCAAGCCCACCCACGAAATTCGCCGCTGCATACCGAGCTGCATCGCACCGAGACGCAGCTGAGCGCGCACGTAACGTCCCATGCATTGCAACAAAGCCCGCACTTGGACAATCTATGGCTGTCAACCGTTGATCAAGAACTCGTCATCTAACTCGGCATCTAATTCGATAGATAATTAAACGTCTTTCAAGTCGAAATTTTGTTGCCCTCTGTTAAACCTTTAATTGTGCAACACAGTAAGGCGCTGAGGTAACAAAATAGGTTCAATTTTCATTCTAATAATATAATTTATCCCTACTCTGATCGTGATGATGTCTTAAATTTGGATTTCCGCTATTTTAGAGTCGAATTAAGTTGTTCTCGAGGCAGGGTTAAAATGAAATCTGTAAAATTAAAGGTTCGAGAGAAAAGCTACTAAGCGTTAATATATCGTCAGAGTAGGGTTTTATTGGTCTATAATCAATTTAAGTAAGCGCGGACTATCCTTAAAGCTTCTGCAGTCTCACTATTTCTTTACTGCTAATATATAAATGTCATCGTTCAGTTTTACCTACTCAAATCTACCTCACCTTTTAACAGAAACAAAGCACGAAGATACGACTTGCGCAATATAAGAGGGAGACAAGTCGTTCTGTCGCGACGGTTCGCAGATTACTCATTGTTTACATAGACGACGGCATTATACATAGTTTACATTTTCTACGCGTAGACTACTGTATTTCAAGTGTAAACGCTCAACCCAGGTCTCCTCGTCACAGACAAATGCTGTGTTCGTATATATTCCCTGCCAGTACTTAAAATCTACAACATACGTAATATAAACTGTAGATTTTCAGTACTAACAGCGGATATATGAACACGCTTAGAGAGAGAGAGAGAGAGAGAGAGAGAGAGAGAGAGAGAGTAACTCGCTCCTTCTCGAAGGTGTTTCGCTCCGTCGAATAATCCGGAACACGTCGCACGCGCGAGCGGTGCTCTTTCGCGACCGCGACCGCGATCGCAAAGAGCCCGGAACTCCGCGCGCCGAGGATCGACACCACCGCGAATGTACGGATATGCAGGTGTTCGGGGAGATGAGAGGAGCGAGGGCGGGGGTATCCGCGCACGCGATTTCGACGTCTCTAATCGAGCTTTCGTGTCTGCTGTACTTGGATGGCGGTATGATGGCTGAGCGGATGACTACCTCGGGGCTTCGTACAGTGATTAAGAAAGTTACCATGTGCCTGAGAGTCTGAGACCGAAGCCTGCGCCTGAGCTTGTACTCACGCTTGTCGGCCAACTCCTCCGCATTCAACCTGCCCCCCCCCCCCCNCCCCCCCCTCCTGCCGCCTGTGCTGTCGCCCCGCGCTCGGTCTCTTTCGCTTCAACCCTCGCCGCGCGCTCTCCGCCCTCCGAGCCTCGTCCTCGCGCAAACCCCGCGCGTTTCGAGCCCCCGTACCTCTCTCTCCGCTACCTCGGCAAGCTGTACAACCCGCCCGGCGTACTCCGGCCGTCCCACCCCTCATATCTCGTTGCTGTTGTAATCCTCAATTAATGCACAAGTAACGCTAACTACGCAAACTCACTAACTTCGTGCACACACATCGAAGGATGCGGAGACGACGCGGAAGCCGAGAGGACGCGCCCGGTTTCCGAGCGGACAGGGAAACCGGCCGATATACGCGCGGCGAAGTCGCGGAGGATCGGATTAGGTTATCTATCTGAGCGTGCAAATGCCGGGCTACGCTGTTTAGATCTCGCGGGGATTAGAAAGGCGGCGCGTCGCGGGACTTTGCCCGCGATCTGTTCGGGAATCTCGGTCTCTCGGGAGGAGACGAGAAAACGAGAGACCCGTGGGAAAAAGTACTTAATAATTGACAAGTATTTATTTATATTTTATATTAGTTATTACTTATTCTATGTTAGTAATAGCATATTCAGCTATACTAATATCAGGGTTGAGTAATAAGTGGTTGCTCGGTTAAAAGTTAAGTAAAACATTTAAAGTGTTAATAACTTTTAACTTAACTTTCGTTAATTTTAAATAAAAGAGAGAGAGAGAGAGAGAAGTTAATAAGCATAATATCGTCGAAGCGAATTTTTTCTGGCTTATTGGCTGTCTAAATGAGTGCAAACTGTTAACTTAACACATTGCGGACCAGACATTTTATTGCTAACCGTATCCAGTAGCCGGGTATGTTTTCGCCTCTAACGACGCAATATGAAAGACGAGATATCTCGTCATCCGGCCCCTAACGACGAAATAGAAAAGACGAGATATCTCGTCATCCGTCCGCAATGTGTTAAGAACATCAGAGTGACGTAAAAATTTCGCAGCTGCAGCTTTCTCAGGCTGAGTCGCCGCGGAGCGCGAAGCAAGTTGCTCGCGCAGGTACCTGTGTGATTGTTCCCCCGTTAAGAAAAATCCCGCTGGTCCTCGTGTCATCGTACGAAGGGAACGTCCGAAGTGTCGGCCGTGTATCGCTCAGCGCACAGCGGGTATTTGCACGCGTGAACGCATGAACACGTTCGATAAATTCCGATCAGTCGGAGTCCGGCTCTATCTGCGAAAGAGATAAACAAACTAACGGACAGGTGGTGAGAGAGAGGGAGGGAGGAAGAGGCCGGAAGAGAGAGCGGGAACGAGCGAGCGAAGGGGGGAGGGAGGGAGAGACGCACGCGTTACGTGTAAACGGCGGGAGGACGGGGGGGAGGAGGAACGACGACGAGAATTCGACCATGGACAACTAACTCGCTGATTAACCAAATACCGGTCTGCAGGACAAACGGTCGGGCAAACATTGAACAACCTGTCAGCGGCACGCCACGGGGGATCAAAGTTCAAGGGATAAGCGAAAAGCGGGGGGTTTTTTTTTTTTTTCGGCGGGGCCGTTCCCNTTTTTTCGGCGGGGCCGTTCCCATCCCCGCGCGCGCGCGCTGCCCGACGCGCGTCGCGGGAATGATTTTCGACTGGCCGGGCGCGGGTGGTGCTCTGTCGGAAAATTTGCACGCTACAGCACGCCGCTCGCAGGAATTATTCGTTGATAATCAGAGCGTACCGCGGGCGTGACGCCCGTGAGCGGATATCGTCGCTTCCGAGAGTAAATACCGTGTCGCGCGTCGAATTTGCCGCGCGGCGCTACGGCGACGCCGCGTGCTGCTGCCGCGCGCATCCATCGCGCCGGCCGGTCGCGTAATATCGAAATACACAGGCGATATCATTACCCCCCCGTCCCCTGCCCGCAAATTCGCGCGACAGACGTCGCGTTCACGCCAACGGAGACACCGCTTCGGACGCGTTCCGCCATCGACAGGCCGATGGGCTCGCGATCTTGCAGACGTATGCGCACACGCCGTGAGCGACGACGAGAGTCGCGCACATAATGCGATCGAAACGGCGAGAAAAGACGGAGTCCTTATGGGAACTGGCTTTCGGCGAAATTTTCCGAAACCGTGCCGTGTGATAGTTCTTGATGTGTAGATCAAAAGTGTCAATGGGTGGCGGAGCCCGGAAAATTATAGTTTTTGAATCACAGCCGTCCGATTTTGGCGTTTTCCTGCATTTCGCGGCAGTGTTAGGCTGCAGTGCTGATCATACTGAGCGTATATATTTTTCTACGCTTATATAGGTATATATTTATGTATTTTTTACAATTATATATATATGCAAATATACAGAGTGTTCAGAAAGTTCGGGAATACGGTTACGAGGTCTGTTATTGTTATTCTATCGATAATCCTTTTTTTTAATCATCGATTACTTCTGTATCGACATTTTGCAGATTTACTTGCTGCTCCCTGTTAGCTGCGTCTAACGTCATATTTAACAAGAATGCATCGGGCTACCTTACGTTTTCTTGATGTCGAGCATACAGCCTAGAAATTATAAAATGTAAAGAGCAGCACTTAAATTAGCAGCAGCGGTAACTTAGATTAATTTTCACTGAGTTGTAATGCCAGGTATTTGAAGATAACACGGAATATCTCGTAATGATTTCGCTCGTATTCCGATGAATATCAATGATCGAATAGTCCTTAATAATTATTATGTCATATATTGATTGTATTACGATATACTATAAATTTATATTTTTACGCTTTCTGTTATAATAATGTTATAATATTGTATTAATTTTATTCCACTGTTTATATCTTTTAACGACGCTATTTACATGCTTCTTTGGCATTCTGAAGGGAAACAATAATAGAGTGTAATGTGTAATACTTTTAAAAATAGAGGGTAATATGGACTATTCTATAATACCTGACGTTGCAATTTTTATCTTTTTATCGTACACGATGGAGATGTACTCCATGTGACAAAGTAGACTAGATTAAAACTATATCTTAGTTTTATATATAACGAAAGGCGACTAAGAATTTGTGAAATAGATTGACTGTTAAATAAAAATTGGAAAACTTGCCGGATGAAATGTAGCGAGACACAGAAAATCTAAAATCGGACATACGTACTGCACACAATCTTGTATTAGGCTGCCGTTTTATACAGGTCCAGCAGTTAATAATTCCACTGCTATCTGTTAAATTACGACACTTAATAAGCTAGAAATCACGGTATTTCATATTACCTGACTATTCCATATTACCCGCAATTCCTCTATTCGTATGAATTTAATAATCGAAATATATCGGATGCATTTCCAGCTTCAAGGTAGCATTAAAATTAAATCTGTAGAATTAAAATTCAAAAGAGAGAGAGAGAGAGGGGGGGACAGAGGGGAGAAGTTAACAAATGTAGCATCGTCAAAGTAGTTTTTTACTAGTCTTGTAGATGATTTAAATATACGCAAACTATTCTTAAAATAGTTGGTCCGTAGAGTATCGTATTTTTAGTGGCGATACTAAGAAAATTTTTCATAACTTTATTATTTTTGGAAAAAATAATAATTTTCTATAACTATATTTTATTTAAACATATAAACAATAAATGTTAATTTTCAGCGAAATTAAGGAAAATATTACAAAGGCAAAGATATTACTTAATTATTTTCCTATGCTTTTTGTTTTTCTCTTAATACTTTATTTATACGTCAGTTGATTTAATAGACGTGCACACATAATAGTAAGTGATACATGATTATTTAAATATGCGTACACGCATGTATATATCATGGGTATTACTTTAAATTGTAAATTTCCTATCGCTATATTTTTCAACTAAAACGATCGGCAATTTAGAAATTTCTGTGAAATGTCGGTATGCCAGTATTTAATGTCACATTAGTTTTCCATTAAAATTCTAAATGTGGTATAAAGAAAAATAAAAAGAAACGGAAGTTAAAAGCACGACATTAATTTCAAAGAACATGTGTGGAACAGTGCCCACTTTAGATGCGAATAACTCAGCTTCTGTCAATCGTTTTCTAACTTCACAGACGTGAGTATAGCATTTCCATTAATATGGAGTGAAAATTTCAAAGAGATTCTGCAAAAATAGTTTCACGGACGAACTGTCTTACGAGAATCAAAGTATGATCGCAGTCTCGACTCGGAAGGGCAACCGCGTGTGTGCATTCGGGACTATCTACAGGGCAGACTGCGAGCGTACACACACACACACACACACGTACAGAGTTGCTGGCGCATTAATTAAAATCGGCCGCAACTTAATGACGACTCCATCTCGCGCCGGCGGCGTCGATTTATTTCCCGCCGGCGGAAGGAAGTATAGTCATCGATGGAAAACCGGCTGTCGTCTGCTGTCTCCGTGTATATCGGAATATGTACCGCGCGTGGTGATGCGATCACACGAGCCAGGAGCGCGGACATTTACACACATTTAACCCTTTGACGAGCGGAAACACGCACGGCAAATCAGCGTCGGCGAGAATACGTGCGCGTTTCGCGGTATACGCGCGCATTCGGAGCGGCATGCATCACCATCCAATTATCACAGCTCGCTGACGCTAATTTCGGCCATTCAGATATCATTTCATCCGTCAATGGCGGCCTGATTACCAATTGTATAACTCTTTTTTTCGCAACTCACTCGTTCGGCCTCTCCCTCGCGCGCGCCGGCACAATGGTCGCTTTCGGGCCGATCGTGCGGTCCGTGAGTGAATGCTACGCGCGCGCGCACCACGGCATAATACGCTCCGGAGGATGCCTGTCAATTTTGCAGCTCGCGGCCGTAAACAGGGCCGTTTCATCGGAGATAAAATTTCAACATACGCCGGCTAATTTGCCTCGCGCGGAGCACCGGCGAGGTGCAAAATTGCATTACGGTAACGTTTTAGAGTCTCTCTCTCTCTCTCTCTCTCTCTTTCGCACGCGCACGCATCTGCAAACGGTTTATTAGCCGATAAAAATCGCGATCGCACGCGACACTGCGCGTCAATCGGACGCGCCGAGCGGCGCGCGAACATTCTCGCGTGTCTTTTTCTCCAAATTAATGACAGCTGTAATCGGGGGCTGTCGGCGCGAGTAATTATGGTCGTTAACGCGTTGCTGACTCGGGAAGCGATTTTCCGCGCGCGCGCGTTAAGCTCGCGCGTTTTTCGACGGGTCGCTTTTCATTCGGCCTGTTTTACCCTGACTGGTATTTACACTCGAGTCATTAATTATATGTTCTTCAGACCTCCTCGTTTATATGGAAACCCGTATAAATTTATCGATATTCTTCCCGTTTCCAAAGGGCAAATTGCGAAAGTGGAAGCTGCGAGTGAAAAATCTAATATCGCGTATGGCCGTGAGTCCGCTTCGCAGAAGATCGACCTGAGAGGAAATAACGCGTTCCAAAGTTCGCGGCGACGTATTGCCTGGCAACGAAAGAGAGAAAAAGGGGGACCCGCATTGCGCTTTGTAACATTTCAGTTTTGCAACTAACTGCATTATTTCGCGTTGATGGCGACGCCGCGTTTAAACGTTACCAAATCAACGTGACGCGCGAGTGGTATAGCTACGAGGTTAATCCACCGGTATTCGCCGGTGTTACTTGCACCAAACGGAATAATAACGCGAAGAGAGAAACGAAAGAATGGAGAGTCCAAATATAAAAGACGGATCAATAGGAAATACGATTTTATACACCGGCAGAAATTATAGTTATTTTTGGCCTCAATAATATTTTTGCTTTTTTAGTTTTAATCACACGAAAGCAGTTGCAGCAATATGCATGGAAGTTTATTATCATTGACATTGTGATAACATTGATTATTAGTAAACTGCTTCTGCTGACTGCGATTCTTTCACTACGCAGTAAAATATTTTCTTTGAAAAATGGACCAAATTTTGTATCATTTTAACGCGGGGAATGTGTTAAAAAAGGACATAAAAATATGTGTTAAAAGGTACACGAATATAATGTTAACAAATATTGACAAGATGAATGTGTCATTTTAAGATTATATTTGTACTTTCTAACACATCCCCCGTGTTAAATTAACACGAAACTTCAGTGGACCGTTTTTAACAAAAAATTCTTACAGCGTATGACGATTACAGTTACAAATACCGAATATTTTTCTCTCGGTGCACTTCGTGTCTCCCGTGAAACCCGGAATCTCCCGTATCTCCGTTCGCTTTTCGTGTTCTCTCGATTCGCAAAATTTACTCTGGAATCAGCGGGGAAATCATCGCGCTGCGTTTGTGTGTACGTGTGTGTATGTGGGTACACAATGTTGCGGTCGCGGTAAGTGATCTCTAATTTAAGAACACAACGAAAATTATCTACGGATAATACGCTGGCATTACCGTGACGCAATGTCGATCGTACTAACATCGATAATCGCGTGAACTTCGGCATCAACACAAATTCGGCGAATCTAATTCGATTTCGATCGCGACAAACGGCGAGCCTACTTATCGATGGACACATATTTTGTTGATATACGTATTTGTACGCGAAAACAATCTTTTCCGGTAGAGGAAGAACACCGAGACTGGCACATTTTGTTAGTGGCTTCTAAAATCCCGTTGAAGGTGTAGAAATAAAATGTACTCGTATGTGCATGAATACTAAGTAGCAACATTTCGTTGCCGAAATATATTGCGGTTTTTTGAAAATTATTACATATTGTCTTGCAAGTAGCTACTTTTTGAGAAATTGTAGAAATTACGCTTTGACAAAGTAGACCCCAAAATCAACATATCCATGATATCCATCATGAAATTGTAGAAAAATAAAATGAAAGCACTGAAAAAAACTACGTTATTTTGTACGTTTGCCATACATCCATATATATATTACCGTTAATCTTACGTATTTTTTATTATACGGATATGAATTTCCTTACTTTTTCTTCTCGACCATTAAACAAACAAGCAAGACAAAATGAAAACCAATCGCCGGTAGCTTCGACTGTATTCTGCGAGATATTTCGCAGCCAAGGTATATCGGTTGAAAGCCCAGTAAACTCAGACGGTGTCGTTTCACAGAACAATCCAACTCTAATCTGTCTTGCATGGTTCAAAATGACAAAGGATAAAGATCGGCGCAAGATCCAGAGTGATTAAAAAAATCCCAAACTTACGCTATAAAACGCTACTGTCCAACACTAATAAATACCTACCGTCGATTTGTTACTTTACAAGAAGATAACTTGAAAGGAAACTTCAGCGCATCAGCAAAAATCAATTAATGCTAATAACAGAATCGAACGCGTTCGCAAAAGGAAACTGCCACTTCAACTCGACCTATTGCACGCAGCGGGCGAAATTCATATACCGTTCGAGTACTAGAGAGTACTTCGGTACTTTACAGCCTTACAGCCGAAGCATGCACTGAGAAAAACTTTCATCGGATAAACCAATTAAATGATGTATCCGATTGCTATATTTATTATCCGATCAAGTAATGGACATTTTTATCCGATGAAATATCCGTTGAAGTTACTGACGAAGTTACTGAAAAAACCTAACCGGGAAATTAGTCGCCTTTCGGTACGTCCGTTGTAATTTTCACCGCATAAAGACACGACTTGATCGGGCATCGCGTTTGATCGGATCTACACCCGTTTATTATTTTCCAATTGGATTATCCGATCGGACGTTTTCCTCAGTGCGAGTATGCCGACTTTCCACACCCGTGTCAGTTTTGGTGCTTCCCCCCCGTTAATTTTCCACGGTGCTTACGTCACGGCAAACAACACCGACGCCGTGGATACCGGTGCGCGCGTACTTCGGCGGGAACACCGTCGCTCGTTGTTCGGCTTCATTGTTTTTCTAACGCGCTCTCCCGCGCAAACTTTTACAGTTAGTTTTTCCGCTCGCGTCGCGACGGTCACGAGCATTTCTGACACGGAAGTTCCGCGCGTGTTAGTCCCGCAATGCGCATCTATCGGCCCGCCGGCGTCCTGTCGCCCTCTCTCGCCGCACTTATTTATTTTTGCATTAATCTCTTTTTATTTTATTTGCCCCGGCGGAAATCCCGGCTGTCGCCGGCTGCGCCGCAGCCGCGGCGCGGCCCGACGCGACCTCGACTGTAAACAGAAAGCCATGCGGCATTGCGGCATCGGGCGCAATCCTATCACGTATGCGCGTGTCTACGTGCACGCGTCGTTCATATGCTCGTCGGAGCAAATATGGTAATGCATTCACGCGAAATGTTTTCACGGGGCTTTCTCGAAATATCAAGTCCGGGGCCGCCCGCGGCTTCCCTAACGGTTTACAAACACGCCTGATCGTTCGAGATGCCGCGCGTTCGTCGCGTCGGCGCGTATCGAGGCGAAGCCTCGCGAGAACGCGTGTGAAATTGCATTTCGCAAAAGCATCCGAGAACCACGTCACTTAACCACGTAGACGCTCGACTAATCTTTCGCCGAGACGCTTCCTTTTTTTCCACTCCCTCCTCTCGGCGCGTGTCATCCTCTCCTCCACGTCTCTTCGATCTTTATAATGCAATTGCACCGTGCTCTGAATATTCTCCGAGGACGGAGTCTGTTTGTCTTCTTTGCCCGTCTTCGTTCGTTCCCGGAAGAATTCCGCTAAGATATTCCCCATTTCCTCCCGATTTTGCGCTCAATTTTGGTATCAGATTCAAGTACCCACACCGAGCTGATCGCGAGTATCCGTTTTTCGAAGGCGCAGCGATTTACCGTTTCTCCGGGGGGG
>NW_014554309.1:2008249-2017141 GCF_001313825.1 Dinoponera quadriceps
TTTCAATCCCGACAGATGAAATAATCGTCATTCGTCAGTCGTCATTGTTGCCCACGAAAATAACTGTACTTTTCTCTCAGTGCGGCAACGAGTCGACCTTGCAAGCTGCGCCCGAACTTGACGAAGGACCCAGTGCGGAATTCAAAGTGGAAGCTGAATTGTGACTTGGTTTCAGCCCAAAATAGTCCTTTCTCTAATTGAAACCCCGCTGTGTTTTTCACAGCGAGAATCCGCCGGCGGGTGGTGCGGTAATGTCGATATTACCGTCGCTATTATCCTAATCGGTGTTCGCGATAACACCGAGGGCTTACACGGACTGGAAGACCCCATCGGGATGGGTCCGTTACATTCATGAGCCCGGGCCGGCGATTACGGTCGATGATCCGTGGCGAAATAACCCCCGGTTCCAATCGTTTCTCCGCACCAGGACCGCAGGGTCCAGATGGGTCGGTCGGTGAAGTCCCGCGAAATCCTCTCGGTTAAGCCGCGAGCGGGGTGACGCGTTTGAAGTCGCAGACCGCGAGGGCCGAAGCGAAGATTCACGTGCCATCTGTGTTAACACCGCGCGGGTCGAGCGAGCCAACCGTAATACCTATCTTGCATTACGAAATCATCGATGACGAAATCCTCCGGCGCAATTAGCTGAAAGCGGTGCAAATCCAGAGTAAATTGCCCCTCGCGCGCGTGTCGCCGATCAATATCCCCTTTGATACGGTATTAACCGGCGGAGCTCGAACCTCCTGACACAACAACAGCGCGCGTCCCTTTGTACACCGGGGGAAAAAATCTCAGCTCCGTGCATTTGAATGGGGACCGGACGGAAAGCCTTTTCGATGACGAGATATGATGTCTCTTTCAGCTCTCTGAGTCGACATCTCGAGGCTACTTAGGACGATCTTAAGGAGGTCTGTTCTTGTTTGGAACGTTTCGTTGGGTAGGTTTTTCTTCGACAATTTTGTCGGAAACATTTTTATCGTTAGACATGCAATTCTGAAGTTTCGCACAAACACTTATCTGTGTTTTAATTATACAGAGCAATTTGTACGCGTTATTATCTTTAATATTAATAAAATCGTAAATCATTTTGTCAGCGCTTGAACGCGAAAGATCGGTCGACAAGGTTTTCGATTCCTGGCGTTATATAAGATCCTGAAAGCAAGACGACAGAGAGAAAGTATTAAACTATAAATATACGCGTGATTATCGTTCCTGTCGCAATAACAAGTCAACGTTTTTAATATTTACATTTTTCTCGGACTACCAATGCTGAAAGAGAACTGGCAAAAATCGACTTTCCCCTTTTAACTCGTGATATTTTGTAAAATATCAATTCTTATTCTTCATCGCGGCAGAAACGATAGCTACAAGTCTATAGCTTAATCATTTCTTCGACGTTTTGGTTTCAGAAGCTCACAACGTTCGGAATCGTAGCCGAACCACGCAAACCAAATTTTCGTTCAGCGCTGAACACAATTATCTATAACTTTATTAATATTGAAGATAATAATATGTAGAAATGACTGCATGTAGCTAAAATATAGATAAGTATTTGCACAAAACATCAGAATTGTACATTCCATAATTCTTATCGAACATTTTTACAACTTCCCGATGAAACAATATTTCAAATAAGAACGTTAACTTAAGAACAGTTTAAGCTTGCTTCACTTATAGATTAGTAGGAATCTACTTTGACGACATTACATCTGTTAACTTCTTTCTCGAACCTTTAACGCTACAGATTTTACTTTAACGCTGAGATTTCACTACAAAACAACTTATTTCGACGCTAAGAGCAGCGAGAACGGGAATTTCAGATTTTATCACAGTTAAAGCAAGAATAAATAATATCATTATAATTGAACCTATTGTGGTATATCAGCTGCTGCTGTGTTGTGGAATTGAAGCTTTAACATGAGGCCAAAATTTCGTCTCGGGCGGGCTTGTTTAGAAATCGCCGACGATTACACAACTCAGCCGGCTGGATTCGATTTGTCAGAGACACGACTCACACGCGATCCGTGTTTTAAACACGCGACTTGCCGTTTCGAGAAAACCTCTGCAACCGTAAAATCTTAACGCTGTCGTTTAGAATAAAAACGCCGTTGCGCCCGTTCGTTCGATGTATACGCATTTGCAGTGGCGATATTTGTTTATTTGGAGTTTACCATCGAGTTTACCGTCGAACCAATATTGCGCTAGATATAATTGAAGAATGTTTGCGGAATGCACATACTATTTGTGTATTTTATATAAAAAATTTTTTTTCCCTGAAAAATAGCTACGCCGCGCAGCGCGCTGCTCTACGCGTCGCCGGTGTTGTTTTTTTACTCTCTTTTATTTTTCTTCTTTTTCGTTGCAAAACCGATATAGTCCAGGTCAATTGCTCATTAGCGCGGCACGCAACGATTTTTAACAATCGCGCGCCGTGAGATAGAAGTGTCCATTAGCGATGAAATCGAGCGCGAAACGCAACAAGCTAGAGAAAGAAGTTCGATACTGCAGGCCGCTGGCGCGGCATTCCGTTGTGTGGGCCTGTATACGTAGGTAATACGATAAATAGTCGCTTTGTCGGGCGAAGGAAGTATCGATTTGGAACTTTATAGCCGGGCGACCGTCGTCTCGTTCTTTAAAGAACGTTCGGAAGATAACGAGGCCGAGGCCCGTAAAGTGCGCCGGCGAAGAATTAATGTAACGCGCGACGGGACGTAATTTATTTTTAATGACTCGCGAGTATCAGAGTCTCGCGCTACTCGTGCGAATATCGGGACACGGAATGATAACGTACGGGTCTCGAATCGAAAATGAATGTACGATCTGAACGTGTTTCCGAGTCGAAATTTGAAATTTACGTTGATGCTCTTAGGATAGTTTGCGTTTACATGGATGATGGAGAGGGATGGGGAGGGGGGGGGGGNTAGACTAGTAAAAATTGTTGACGGTGCTACATTCGTTAACTTTCCTCTCGAACCTTTACATTCTGCAGAATTGATTTTAATGTTATCATGAAACTGAAAATATTTCCGCTGTATTCACGCTGTGGTAACGCTTACTAGGAAAATAGTCCTTCTTCGGACTATAACTCTTTCACTTGTGCGGCCACAGTTACAAATCCCCGAAATTTTTTACTCAATGTACTTGGACGGTTTATGAACTAATAATTAATAACTAATAATAACCTATTTTGACGATGTTACATTCGTTAATTTCCCTCTTCTGAACGTTTAATTCTATAAAGTTAATTTTAATACTACTTTGAAGCTGAAAACTATATTTCGATTAAAAATACAAAAGGAAAATTTAAGACAATATCGTGGTCGAAGTAGGAGTAAGTCATATTTTTATCATTGACGCTATCTATATAGTGGCACTTATTCAGGACTGATCCACCCGACTGTAATTCTTTCTCTTGCGCAATTATAGTTACAGATACCAGTATTATCTTCGCGTACAAGTCCCCCAAATAAGTACCAACGTGAGGAGTTAATTAGGATCAGAACGTTATCAGAACGCATCGGACGTTTGTTGCGCCGAAGACTTTATTCCCCGAGACTGCTCCTTCCCGCGCCGTGACTTAATCCGAGGCAAGAATGTGTACGTATAGTTTTTGCGCTGGTTTTTCCTACCAGCCAGCCCGATAACTCCCTTTCTACCGTACCGGCTAAAACCCGTTCCTTTACCCCGGTATATACCGCGTCATACATTTTCTGCGGAGTGGCGTGCGGCAGTTTCCACTTTTTTCTTGTTATCCAGTCTCCCATTTCCTCTTTCCCGCCTCCGCCGTTCTAATAGCAATACAAGGAGCTCGTAGGCGAAATCACCTTCGGTGAGGTATTCTCTCTCGGCGGAGATGCACGCCTCTTTCGCGAATAATGAAATTAGAGTCGCGTCCTATTTGCGGTCCATGCGGGGCAATATTCTTCAATTATAGCTGCCGTTCGAGTGCGCGGCCTGAAGGGCGGCGGGCGGTGGTGGCAAGTGCGGCGCATTGTCGCAAATAAGAAAACGGTTTTCGAAGGAGAACGCCGCTTGGAAAATGTGATAGCGAGAAGAAGCTAAAGAGAGAAACGCTACCGAGCGCTAGAATGAGAGCGATGCTGAAGAACGCAACGCAGAGAGGGAGGAGAGAAAGAGAGAAGAACGTTCGCAAGCGGATAAAAAGCCGAGTGCAAGGAGATATATATATATATATATATATATATATATATCGGACGGAGACAGCGCGATAGTCGCGAGCGCGTCTACGAGCAAACACCGGCTTTCTTGTCGAAGAAAGAAGGATCTCAGATGCCTCTTTAACCTCGTCATATGAAAGTCGCCGTTTTCAACCGTCCGTATCGTACGTGTATCGTCGCTACGCTTCGCTCGCAACCCTCGTTCCAGAAGCTGTCCCTCGCTCTTTCCGCACCGAGGTCTTTCTCGGGGCGAATACCCGATCTATCGTCTTGTTTCGAGAAGAGAGACGCCTGCGATCGATCTCCCCTCGAAGACTTAGAATCGACCTGCGACGGATGACGGATTACGACGGAAATTTTCGACGCGCGAAATTTTTCGATCGAAACACGGTGCAGAATTTCGCACCCCTTGCGGCGACGACTTTGTTCTCGTAACACTCAGTTCAACAGTTCAACGTTGCTGACCGATCAAGTAGATCTTGGCCTTTTCTCGACGATCGATCGATCAACCGAAACTTTTCATGATTTTCCGCGGAGGAAGTTATTATTTTTACTTTTGGACCTTATTGTTGATCCCTGCGCTGCGAGAATTGTAAGAATTCAAGTCGAAATGTGCTGCTGTTTGCGAAATATTTTGGTTTCCCTAGTAAGGTGCAGCTTGAAAGAAGTATATATCCGCAAGTAAGTTTATCATAAGCACATTAAATTTATTCCAAATATATTCTATAGT
The DNA here is from genome assembly GCF_001313825.1 of Dinoponera quadriceps. NCBI lineage: Eukaryota > Metazoa > Arthropoda > Insecta > Hymenoptera > Formicidae > Dinoponera > Dinoponera quadriceps. The sequence continues at coordinate 2,013,155 of NW_014554309.1, forward strand.
AATAAGTAATAAACTGGACCTACTTATTTAAATTAACTGTTTCTAACCTTTTTTCGATAATATTTTTGAAAAGAGAAGCAATTCTTCTTTTAAATAAATGATAATAAGCTTTTATAATATCCGTGAACAATATATTGTATTATTATATCAGGAAAGTATTTTTCGTTTGAAATAACCATTACTTAAAAGAAGAGAAATAAACTCAGTAATTACTTTTCTTTGCAATACGAGTAACATTTTCCTCCGTGTACATATACAATATCCGTGAATGATGAGCGATTTTCCATGACATACGTAATGGCATATTCAAATGAGAAGCCGTTTTCGGCGTCACATTATCATACGTCATACGCGGCGAAATGGTTAAGAGCGTCGAAGCAAAATTTCGACTCGGAAATATGACATATTATGTATCGATCTTCTTTTTCTTTGCATGTGCGATCAAGTTAATAGAACAGAAATATATTCCACATCTAAATATATCTCATGTCTTTATACAACGATTTATATAACAATTTATAGCGTGTGTCGTAATTATACACGTTAATGCGTGTCATGACAGAAGAACGGCGTTTGTTCCACGTTTGTACGTCGGTTTTTCGCTGGGATACAGATGTTTGAAAAATTAATAGTTTTTCCTAAACTTCTAAGCTTGGAGGTTAAACTTTCTAAGCTGCGTACAGAATCTTGTCGCCGACAAATTCGTGCGCGTAGTACATTGCGTTCGATCGCCGACTTCAGTGCTTTAGAATAATAATATGCCAATGTAATCAAAAAAGAAAACACACAAAATTCACTGTATGCGACTATCGAAAATATTCTTATTATCGAAAACATGTTATAAATAATTCCTCATTTATTATTAAATATTTTTATTTTGTGATGTCTTTCATAATAAGGCCATTTTCCATTAAAAATCACAAATTTCAACGTTTTTTTTTTTTTTAAGAAAACAACAGAAGTTAAGCGAATAATTTGGTGGCGCTAATTTAAACGAATTTAGAAAGTTTGCTCTCTCCATAAATACATTTGGTTGACGCAAGTAAAAAATGTTATATTGTCAAACATAATGTATCAAATATTTTGATAGCAATTACGAGAATAATTTTTTCAGCATAGGTTCCCTACAACATCAGAACAACACAGACGCGCGCAATATTTAGCTAATTATTATTACGCAGAACAAAAATCTCGGTTCGTGTAATAAAATAGGCATCACGCTAAATTAATTAGGCGTCACATAAAATTCTGTATTAGATTAAAAACCTATTTCTCCTTTCTTTATCCTTCTGTATTTCAATTTTTATCTCCTTTAACGCACAAACTGATGAACTGTCAGAATTCACATAATGATTTGACAGCCATGAATGATACGCGTGAAACAAGCCGCGGCGCGGCAATGCGACAGTCAATCAATATCGCGAAAAAGCAACAACGATAATTCCGTTGATTTCGAATATCGACTTTTCACGCCTTTTTCAGATAGTGATTATAACGTTTCTGTGCATATTTTGAATTACAAATTGCGCATGAGTATCGTGCATCCGCGATTATATCGTCGTTAAACGATTATTACAGTCGTTTAATTTTTCACCGTTCGATTATTTATAAAATAAATATGCGGTGCGTGGCGTTACGCGTCGAAAACGAGAATATCCCCATGGAATACTTCGATAACGGCAACTATATCGCACGCTCTCTCTCTCTCTCTCTCGCTCTCTCTCTCTCTGTGATAGTATCTTAACGATAATATAAAAATCCCATTAATATTACACGTTATTACGCGTTGCACAAATATTTTATAGATAACGCGCCGATACGTTGTGCTTTCGGATGACCAGATAACAATAGGCTCGTTGTAAAACAATGTGAGAATCGTTGAACACGATTACATTTCAAGGATGCGTATTGTCCGTTCAAAATGATTTCGATGACATTTGATAATAATCCAGACTTTGTGCAAATGCACCACAAAATTTATTTATTTATTATTATTTATTATTATTAGTATCATTATTTTTGCTCTTTCTACTATTTTCAAGAGATTATTTTTCGAATTTTTCGAATTTAAAAGAGAGTTCATTTCCCGATACACTGATTATCCTCGCAATTACGTACAAATTATGCGATACGTTAAAGTCCCATTAAACGTGATTAAACAAGAACCATGTAAGCTGCGTCATTTCCGTGTTACCCATTTCGACGTTACAATCAATCAACAGAGTACAGCAATTCTACGGCGATTATTCGGCCGTTTATTGTAACGATCGGACAGGCGGGATTGGCGAGGTCGCATATCGACTTAAAAATGCCAAATGTCGAATTCACGACGCTATCAAACGGTTATTGTTGCCAACAGGTCCACGAGAGTCAGCATTCCGGCTGTCCGTAACGAAGCCATAAACTCTGTAACGAAGCTATACAAAAAAACATGTGTCACATGACCGCACGCAAATTTCAACGGAAGATCCGCCATACCGTCTACCGTTCGCGCTCGATTCGCCTCGCACATTTGTAAACGGTTAACATGTAGGTTGACAAATCGCACGTGGAGGTGCACGCACGGCAATAACTCTATTTATTTAATAACAGCATTTTTCAAATAAATCTCGGACGCTCGTCGCAGAATAGCAAATTAAGAGGATGGCCGAGTTAAAAACTTCATCGACGGAACGCCGTTCTTTTTATCGCAAATTTCGCTTCGTTTTATTAGTAACGAATTAATGCATTAATGATAAAATGTAAAATAGTTTTTACGTCATAACAGTGCGTACGCGCGTAAATGAATAGGAATAATGACCAATGAACAGCAAGAAAGGAAACGAGAACGGAATATTTTAATTGCCACTTATTGTCTCAAAATAACGCCTCGAGCTGTCAGTCAGCGGAAATATTTCTCGGCCGGACCTCGGTGGTCGTATGTATATATGTAAAATTTCAGCTAACTAATAATTAATTAAATCTTTACTACCTCGTCGGTGCTTGTCGACGTAACGATAAAAAGGGAGACGGAGAATCAGTTGGACCGCGCGCTATCAAAGCTGACCGGTGTTGTTGCAGCTGACGCTGTACATCCGCGCATGGTACAATATCAAACAATGCGATATGAGGGCAAAATTAGAGGTTGCATACACACTGAGAGAAATTCCGCTAAAATTACAGTCACTTTCGACTTCAACTGTATCTTCTTCTGGTTTTAACTCGAAAAATAGTAGCAGCGACATGTATGTACGAAAGAAAAGTAATTCAGAGAGACAGCAAGTATTTTACGCAAATTTTTTGTGCAAATTTTTCATACCGTAACTAGTCAGTAAGTATACAGGGTATTTCTTAAATATTGTCCGATATTTTACATATTGATTTTTGAGGTGATTTTACGAAGAAAAAGTTCATATGAACGCACGTTTCCAGATGACATTGAGACCTAATCCTAATCTTAAGACCAGTGCTATAATGTAAATATCTAGTTACAGTATCTGGATATCTTTTGTATATTTCTATCTGTAACTAGTTACATTTTTTTCATTTTAGTAACTGTATCTGTATTTCGTATCATCTGTATTTAAATGTAATATTTTAGATACAGATACAATTTTTGTGACTTCATACATAACGATTATTTTCCAGCAAGAGACAAAGTTGTTTTATTGGCTAGATATCATCTAAGATATCATCTGAGATTATGGCCGGTCAATGAAACGACTTTGTGTTTCTTGCTGAAAAGCAATTATAGTACGTTAGTAAAAAATATATTCAGTTTAGACGTTACTCTCAGATTCGATTGTAATTTGAAACTGATAATTCTTATTTAATAAGTCATTATAATTGTTCAGTATAATGACTTATTGAATAAATTAATTAACATATTACTCTAATATAAATATTACTATAATTAATATTTTTTATAATTAATACTTGTATACGTAGCCTATAAATAGCCTGCTAGGGTTTCAATAGAAATATTAATATACGGGCAATATTATTTAA
>NW_014554309.1:2017226-2091061 GCF_001313825.1 Dinoponera quadriceps
TTTAAATAAATAGAAATTTAATATAAAATATGTGTATATGACTTTTTAATTAAAAATAACCTGCCAAATATCTGTATGAATTCTAAAATTATATTCTAGTATAATAATGTGTAAAATGGCAATTAAGTTTTTGCTGAGTAAAATGAAAAAAAGGCTCGAAATATCCTACTTTATTTCGAGATATTACCTTTAGTACTACTAAATTTATAACCGGTATATTTGTAATATTTTATAAATTTATTTTATTTTAAATTTATTTTATAAATATATTTGTATAATTTTTTTACTTTCCTATATTTACAAAATGCAGTTTACAATACATTTTTTTTTTAATTTTGTTGTTTTTATTCAATACATCCCTGAAAAAATATTTGATATAGATATATTCTCATAGTATCTAGCTACATTTCCCTTTCAATATCTGTATCTATATCTTGTTATTTCATACAATGTATTTGTTACAATACTGTCCATAACGTCGTAAAGACGGATTTCACACAATAAGGACGTATATCTGAAAGACGTCATTCAAATGTCTTTTAGACATACGTGTTATTTGCGTTCATCTCTTCATAAAGTGGCCTCAGAAATCGACTCGTAAAAAATATCGGACAATATTTTAGAAACATCCTATATATTCATTTTTATTCGCTGCAACAACATACAATTTGCTGTTCCACAAAATTCCTTTTCTCCGTGTGCAAGATTATTTATTATCGTTGACGTCACAGTGCGAACACTTACCAGAAAAATGTCTCCCCCGGACTATAATCTTTTCACTTACGCTCAATTATAGTTACAAATACCAACAATTTTTCTCTCGGATGTATGAAGCGGAATATACACGTGAACCGGCGGCGGGAGGGGATCGTCGGGGAAGCGCTGTTTCGCTTCCGGAGTAACGAACGGCTTGAAAAATAGTCGGGGGTAATTAAAGCCAAGAATGGAGAAAGGTTGTAACCGAAAGGGCGGCGGGTGTACGGGGAAACTGGGTTAAACAAGTACGAATTTAGCGTACTATTACGCGGAAGCTCTTAATTCGCTTCGCAAAAGCGCCGTCATCGCCGCCGTGCGCTGTACGCTCGCGGAGATCTTATTTAGAAACTACCGCGCGTGCGACTCGCCGGCTCGCACAAAACATTTGTGCAAGTTCTTTGACATCTTTTATTCGCCGGATAAACCCCCCCCCCTCACGGCCATTCAATCCCGCCTGAATTTCACCGAGCGTTTTCGCGCGAGCCGCGGGAACGCTTCGGATTCGAAATACGGTAGCTTTTCATTTTCAATTAACCACATTCGCGGGGCGGTGATTGACACTCTCGGCGAGTGCGTGTTGAAAAGCCACGCGTATTCGCATACGACGCACGATCGCAGCGAGCGCTCGGGGGTTCCTTCGATTCGCGCGCGTCAAGAAATTTCGCCTGCCATTCTTCGCCGCGGCCGTGACGTGCGTGCGACGATGCGAACGCAAAATAGAGCGCCGGCCGGCCGACGATGGCGGTTTAATTAAGCGTACGTGTTGTCAGCACGATGCACGGTGAGAAAAGGCGGCGGCCCGATGCCCGGCCGGTGGTCGCACATATTCGCGTAATAATGTACGTAAGCGGCGCACGTAACGGCGGCGCAACGGCTGACAGAATGGCGACTGATTGCCGCGCGAATTTAATGCGAGATTCCCGGCGAGATACACGCGCTGACCGAACACACGCGCGCGCGCGGCCGCGGACGCACGCTCGCGTGATTCATCCGCGGCGTGACGCCGCGTAAAACGCAGGCCAAGGTGCGGCCGCTCTCCCGGTATCCGATGTCCTTTCTCACGCTGCGACGGGAAAGGCAGTCGCGATTATTTAAAGCAGGGATCCGGACGGAAACCGGTATTCTTGTCAGACCGGAACCGCACCACACCGAAATTTTATATAAAGCCTACAGAACCGGGACCGAAATCGGAACCGTCACACTTTTCTTTCGGTTCACTGTTTCGGTTCTTATTCTGTGATTTTAAGTGATCATTTTTTTTTTCACGTCGTAATAAAATTCTAGTTCTCACGAAAAAGCGGAATATTGATCAGTTATCGCGACAAAGTAAACTTCAAGCATACGATGTTGAACGGAAGAGGATGAATAGAAGAAGCAATATATTACAGCTTTGGGATAAATAGAAAGGCAATCATCCTGAATTGTACAAATTACTCTAATGGAACATGTATATTCCGAGAAAGTTCGGAGAATATCGAGATATTCTCCTAATATTCTCAGAATCTACATAATTTACATGTTCCGTTAGGAAGAAGTTATAAATAACGAGGATAATATTATATATCCAGAAAGGTTAAATATAGAAGATGGAAATAGTGAAGAAATGTCATCTACATCGAGCAAGTGATATTATTATTTTTTATAATATATTATTGTACACGTTATATATATATATATATATATATATATATATATATAACGTGTACAATAATATATTATAAAANTTGTTATATATATATATATAATTTAAGTCTTAACATAATAAAAATTTCAAGCAAAGAAACAAGTTTAAAGAACCGGAACCGAGAAAAATATAATTTAAAAGGTTTATTGATACTTTCATTGTCCAGAAAACCGAAACCGAAACCTGTATTAACTATTTTAGTGGGCCGGAACCGAGCCGATATTTTCATTCGGTTTCCTGATTTAAAAGCACTTCTGTACTTTTATCGCGATCGTGGATTACCAGCGTACGCAACGTTCGTCTCTCTATAGCCAATCAGAAGCGTCAGTGATAATGTTGACGTTTCAGATTGGCTGAAGTTTTCGAGAGTCGCTTTGACTCGTTAAGGCTCTTCTACGTCTGTCGTAAGCTGCTCACAAGCAGATGTAACGCTCATCGCGACAGCCAATCAGGAGCGTCAGTGATAACATCGTGATTGGCTGTCACGATGAGAATAGTATCCACCTATGATCGGCTTGCGATAGATATAAAAGGGCCTTAACGGGTTGAAACGCGAACGGCTGTTTACACGCTCACCATAGCCGCAAAGTGCGAACTGCGAAAATTGGCTGTTCCGTGAACAAAGTGAACGACGTGAACGAATAGGCCTTCAATGTTTGTACGGTCTGACACTGTCCGGGTATCCGGGATTATTCGTATAACGGGTAAACGTGATGCTCCGAATTTGGATTATCCCGGGAGATTCGGATTTTCCAAGATACTCAAAGCGTTGAAGCATCGGATCCGGATTCGGATCTAAGCTCGTAGCGGAATTGGTCAGACGTATGAAAATTCACTCTCGAAAATTTGACAAATTTGAAATCGATAAATCAATATTTTTGTTTAAGTAGTTTAACTGTAGCTGAAAAATACTGATTTAACTACAGTTAAACGACTTAACTTCCAACGATAGTACTCTATGGGACCATTCGACGATTACGTCACGCTAAATTTCAGTATATTACCTTCACCTTTCCTCCCCTTTGCCATTTCGTAAAATATATTTGCCTACTTCCAATATTACGTGATAAGCGGAATTACCTTCCTCGCCGATATATAAAATAAAAGAATAGTTTATAACCATATTGTGAGTAATGGTTACGCGCTGCTATGTTCTTCCAAAATATAAATAATTGTTAAGCATATGATATGAAATTATTTCATTTTATAATTTTGATTAGTAAAAGTTGTGTCTTTAAAAGAATAAATAGTAAAAAATTTAGAGACCTAATCTGTGCAATAAGAATAGGCTGTGACCTGTCTTTTTCATAATACAAGTAATCTATAAAAACACATTGGGGTACAAAACGACCTCAGGTGACCGTTTGCGTTATAAAATTATAGTTAGAATTTGTATTGTGAAGGCAAAATAATAATAAGTTTGAACAAGGTTGTAAATGAATGAGGTTGTAATATGTAAAATATTTAGGGAATGATAAAGTGTCTAGAAAAATAGACAAAGATGCAATTATTAAATATCTAATATTTATATTTATTGTTTATAATTAACATATACTTTATAACTAACATTTAATATAATTAACATTTATTATAAATGAAATGAATATCTCANTTTAATATTAAACATAAAGAAATATTTATATTCTTAAAAATTTATAATCATTTTGTTTAAAAATATTTGTTACGTTATATATTTATATAATATAACAAAGAAATATAAAAATAAATAATTGTCTACAATCCTGAATCAATATTAGTGACTTTGTACGTGACCGCAATTTAGCCTTATTTATTCTTATAAAATAAATGTTATTTAATATATTTTCAATCTTTTCTAATAATTATTCTTCGCGAACATTTAAATATCTTATTCTACCGGCGAGAAAGGCAATAAAAGAGCGTATTTTAAATCGATATCTTCATTTATAGAAATACTGTCATAGTGAGACACTTAATATACTTATTCCGATTCTTAAATATTTTTCTTGCTTTCCTCTCATTTTTTTTCAAAAAAATACCGAGTACATCTACCACTTACAATGTCCTTAAATAACAATAAATCATCGAGCAATCGATAATACGCTACATTTTGTTAATAATGGCGGTTTTTAATTGGCGTCTAAATCACTGCAGATGATCGTTTACGTAAAAAGAAACAAAAATAAGGTGACCATTCGCGGGTTAACAAAAGTACGAAATGCTTTACCGTGTGCGGTCTGATCTTGGATCCGAATTACTTCGGCTCGTCAGGATTATCCGAATAATCCGGTTTTGAATGTTCGGATCCGAGCCGTTGATCCGAACAGCCCGAAACCCGAATACTCGCTCGGCCCGGTAACGCGACACGCTACGATCGCGTCGTCTCCGAGCGGAATCGTTCGAGCCGAAGCACCCGGTTATTCCGGACTCGTTCGCACAGATTCCACGGTACGGTCGAAGTCGGCGCCGCGATCGCGAGCCCGACAATTAATTTGATAGCCGGCGGTGGTCGAGCGCGTGCAACGCGTGAAAAGGACAGCGGTTTTCGGCAGCGCGCGGGCAGTTTGACGCGCGACGATAGGTCGTCGCGCCCGCGCACGTCCGCCCGCGCATTTATCGCGCTCGCGTTTTGACACCCGTCCGTTACGCGGAGAGCGTGTACACGCGTGCTGCACGTACCTCTATACACCTACCGACATACACGAGCCGTACCGAGCGCGCGCAGGCGAGGAAACCACAAAACCCATTCGCGATCGGCCGACCGCGCCGACGTTCCGATCGTTTTTCCGCGGCGCGACGCATTTTTTTTTTTTTTCGCCGGAGCGCGCGCGCGTCGTCGGAGCGACGGCGTTGCGGCGCGCGGTTGTCCGTCGGTGGAAATTCGCTTTTCATAATTGGCCTGCGGCGTTTTCTGCGCCTGGCACGCTAATGAGCGGTATTGGCAGCCCGTCTAATTTATCTGTGCGTGTGCTGCTGTCGCTGCACACCGCCGGCTGCCGCTACCGTTGCCGCTGCCGCCGCCACCACTGCCGCCGCCGCCGCCGCCACCGACCGATCGATTATCCGGCTTAACCGCTGCGTAATGGGCAACCTGGGCAGCTTCGCTGCGAGAGAGCGACCGAGCGACGTATCAGCGGTCGCATGAGCGCCCGCGATAGGGTAAAGGGCCGATATATTCCTCCTCCCCTCCTCTTCGGCCGCGCGGATGCCGTCGCGCGGTGGTGGCCGGCGGTGCGCGTTTTTCGAAATTGCTTTCCGCGGGCCGCTCCGCTTCTCCCCGTTTCATTTTCTCGCGTCGCTCTCCTCCGCTGCCTCGGCCGCGCGCGCGAGCGAGCGGGACCGGCAGCGGAATTAAATAGCGCGTTCTGTTTGCGCACATTTTTCCACGGCGCTGTTGATGCACGCGCAATTATCCGTCGATGGGTCCGATCGCCCGGAAAGTCCGCCGGCCACGGTCGATCGCGACGGTCCCGCGATTGCCCGGGCTAATCCGGGAGAACGTGCGAACTCGAAATTCGCCCTGAAAGTCGCGAAGACGCACCGGGTGACGAATATTCGGGGTCTGATCGTGTTACAGTGAGAAGATCGTAATCGGGAAAATATTTCCACGCTGGAAAAAAGCGCCGCCGTTCGAGTGACGTTTACTTGATGCATGTGAAATGGTCACTCCATGGTAAATGTTTACCGGAAGGAGAAATATAATTGACTATGTGCACTGTATTTCCTTCGTGTAAGTTGACATTTAGTTGGGCATGTTGAAACAATCGCGACGACTGTTCATGATATTGAGAAAATGTCCGAATTTATTTCGAAGAAATATTGACTGAACGAAAAATCCAAACTTGAAATTACTAGGTTTCATTCAGTGGAGGAAAAGATATATATAATTTTGATAAATATTCTCTTAGATTTAGGATCATTCTGCATTTACATTCAGTAATTGATTTGCAAATTAAGGTATTACTGCGTAATCAAATAAGTATTTATTATGAGCTATTAAAATATACTTAAATTGATGAAAATGTTATCTGATTTAAGAGGCTGAGAAACAGGTAATTACGTTTATTTCATTTTAATGCTTTCTTTTTTCAGTGTAGTGTTACTATAGTGTCAGCGATAATGACTTTACATGCGCGTTGCTATTATTACCTTCGCGATTAAAACCGTAAAAGGGGTACAGTCGAGGCCGAAAATAACTATAATTTCTCTCAGCGAACAGTGGCTTTGATCGTGAAAAACGAGAGTGAGTACGGTATTGAAGCGGGTGATGAAATGTGAGAAACGACGAGCCCGACGACTTTCTCGTTGCAACGGCTTGAACTTTGGCTACGTAACCTGCGTGTCGAGGAATCGTTTATCTTCGTATCGTCGATCGATCGCTCGTTCGTTCCTTCGTTCGTCTGCCGGCACAGCGCACGGCACTCGCAACAGACAACCGAACAAGGTTGCAAATTTTTTTTTTCACGTACACCGGGAGAAATCCCACTAAAATTTTAGTTATTTTCGATCTCAATTATATATTTTCTTTCGGTTTTGAAGCCCAAAGGTAGCTGTAATAGTCCGGCCTTCGACATATATTGAGAGAAAAAGATTTGTTACTTGTAACTACAATTATCTATATAGTAAAAGAATTATAGTCAGAAGAATTATTTTTCGAACAAGTATTACTTTAATGTCAGTGATAATAATTTTATACATACATACATATTATTACTATTTTTGTGGCTTTAAAACCATGAAAAGAATATAATTGAGGTTGATCTCTTAAGCTTCCACGGTGTGGATAAATATTTATTTTGGCTTCCGAGTTATCGCCGCGTTCTTCATGGATTTGTTTCTGACGTTTCGTGAACATTCCTGTTCACTTCTTCAGGGTGAGGGTGAAACTCGAGACTGCCGCACCTCATCCTGAAGAAGTGAGTTGAAATGTTCACGAAACATCGGAAGCATATCCATTAAGGCGATAACTTGGAAACCAAAATAATTATAATCGAGACTGAAAACAACTATAGTTTTTCTCAATGTATGTAGATCTGACACAAGTAGACTCGTACTTACTTAAGAAATTCTTGGCTTAAAATTTAACGAATTGAAGCAATAATAGAGAGACCAGTACGTGAAAATACAGGAGAAATTGTATAATGGCGTATGGCTACTGCTATTGTTTCTATTCAGATATTGTACAATATATATAGAGTAGATCTGACATATATGTAGATTTTAATTTAGGTACATAGTAAACAATTTTATGTTAAAAACAGTCCACTAAAATTTTGTATTACTTTGATATGAAATACGTATTAAAAAGCATACAAATATAATGCTTTGTTATTATAATATATAAAGTTTTATGGAACCATCCATCCACCCATCTACGTAAGTCGAGGGTTGACTGTACACGTAAGATGAAAGATATTATCTTTGATATTAAAGCAACAGTTGCTAGAACGATAGGTCTCCTGGCTATAATTCTTTCACTCATGCGATTATAGTTACGGAATTTTTTCTCAGTGTAACCTACTTGAACGTCTGATCCGGTTAAAGTTTTATTATAAATTGGAACGAGTTGGATGGTCGCCAGGTCATTTTCCTCAATTGTCTCAGATTTTACGCTCAATATCCGTTCTACATGGCTCGACATTATTTTCGCGCCATGTTCTTTTAATATGAATTGATCCAGTCAGAACTGGGATTCGGTCTTCGCTGAATAGGCAGACGTCTCAACGAGCGAGAGCGTGCCGAAAAATTGTAGCCGAAACCTCGACTGCGCAGTCACGGTCAAGCGGTAATTACTAATTTACCGAGCGGATGGTAAGGCCGTATGGCCGAAATAAAAGGAGCCGTTCGAACGAAAAACGTGGAGGTAATTGCGGGCGAACCCCATCTAGATCCGACATCGAGCCTTCTTAATGGGCATGTCGTTGCGTGCCGCAAAACACACTCGAAAGGATCCGATAACCGTGGCAGCGTTCGAGTGAATTTCACTCGCGTGTAAAAAGAGTTTCGGGCAAACAATCGCTGTTATCCGGCGGCCGTAAATACGGCGCATTCATCCGAGTAAGATAACATCCTCACGTGGTCGCGCTATTTAACACAGTGTTTCCCCGTACGGGTAAGACCCCATGGATGCCTTACCATCAGCGAAAGACTCAACGGTGTTAACACATTGTTAACCGCGCGAGATGCACTTCGCTGAACTTTAGCGCCGCTCATTCTTTTGCGAGCCACGACGACGTGTACCTCAATTTGAATTCTTGCGTTACAACTGTGTTACATAGGGTGTTAATACCGTGAAATTTGAAAAAAGCCGATCGTGTCTCCTTGGGATCCATTGAGAATCATCAGACTAATTGCTCGATCAACGATTTATCGTAAAACGCGTGGATTCATCCGAGCGGCTGGTGATATGTCGAGAAAGATCAGTAGAAAGTTAATACATAAAATCAATATAAATAATTAAGAGGGGTGGAAACAGTTCGAACACACGAAAAGTAAAATTCGACTTATTACTACAGGCACAGGAATTCATCGAATATAAAGTCCTTTTGTAGACTATTTATACTATGTATCAACTATAAAAATATGCTCGCAGAATTAAATAATATTGACAAATAGAGGTGTTGTTGCCGAATTAGTTGCATTTAAAATATTCATCGAAATATCGAGATTAATTATAAAGCTTCTAGGCAGCGTTAGAATTATATCTGCAGAATTAATGATTCAAGAGAGGAAAGTTTAAGCATTAAATGTATCACTCGAAGTAAGTTGTTACTAGTTTACAGGCCACCTAAGTACACCGAAAAAAACATTTCTGACATTTATATCTACAATCGCACAAGTGAAAGAATTATAGTTAAGAGAATCATTTTTCTAAGCATTACTATAATGATAATAACCTTGCATATGTATTGCTACTGCTATTTTTCGAGCTAAAAGCCAGAAGAAGATCTCCAATCGAGGCCGAAAATTACTTTCTCTATAATTTCAATGGGATTTCTCTCAGTGTAAGCGCAAACTATTCTCAAGTGTATCAAAATATACTGAGAGAAAATTACTTGGTATTTGTAACCATAATACTATAACTATAAATCATAGTAAAAGAATTGTAAAGTTTTATATACATCCAATCATAAAGTAAAAATATCACGATCACACGGGAGTGGAATCACAGTCAGGAGAATCTTTCCTCTAGCAAACGTTATAATATTTTTTTTTCTAATAAGTGTTATCAGTGATAATAATCTTGCACGCATATCGTATCCATAATACAACGTTTGGTTGTTGAAACCAAGGAAAGGATGTAGCATCGAGATTTCGACTCAGGATGTTAAGGTGTCCGCAAGGCGCGCGTCATTCCGTTATTTACCGCGTTGATTACATTCCGTTATTTACATTTCCAATTTTTGCCAACTCATCGGCTGGTTCGCGTCGATAAGCCGGCCGAGCGTCTCCCGAGCACGATTATCTCTCTTCTTTCGATTCAACGTCGACGGGAGTGCTCCCTCACGGGCGCACCTCCCCCCCCCNGTCAGTTTAATCGCGCCTGGAATAAAGCTGCTGATCCTGAGTTACGATCATCGGGGGCGCGCGCGCGCTACACGCGCTATGAACGATGACTTCCGCATTTGCCTGGCATTTGTCGTGCCCTCCCGCCCTCCGTGCTGCTGCAACATCAAAAAATATCAAGACAGCCCGGAGTTCCCTCGTCACCCGAGCCGAATCTCGCAGGGACGGTTCCTCAAGGGATGACATTCAGACCGTGTTGCCTTGACTCGTCTCAAGCCCGTCTTTCCGACATTTTGATGAGGTGGGATTTGGCCGGGAGCCAGTGCAAATGCTATTCTCTTTCGTTCTCCCTTCCATACGGCGCCCTCCATCCTTTTTCGTCCCCTTTTCACGTCGTCCGTCATACCACCGAGTCGTATCCGAGCTGTACTTTCCGATTCCCGTTATCGCTGCCCCGCAGTTTGTTTGAATACGTACGGCACAATATAGAGTAACCAGCGAATACCGTCGAAATGGGCGACAATGAGAGATCGAGATGCGATTGTTATGCGAATAAAGTCCGACGACGCGTATTGAGATATATCGCGAATACGCCCGCGGTGTAATCCTCACCGACAATTATAGCCGTTTTAATTCACGTCCGATTAGCCGTCTATCCAAAACCGGCTACTTTCGCCCGTCATAATATTCTCTTTACTCCACGTGTGTCATTTTTTCTCACAGAGAAATAATTATTTTCCTCCTTCCCTTCAACGTTTGGCTTCAGTTACCCGCGAGGCCATACATCCAACGCCATTCTACGGATTCTGATCGTATTTATTTTATTTATATTAGTTGTATTACGTGGTAATAGTTTAGTTACATGATTAATTAATTAGCCAATATAGATTAAATTTGATTGAAATATTCTGATATATGGACCGCAGAAGCAGGACTTCAAAAAAAAAAATATGCGGTTCACTAATGAAACTCGATCGATGAGGCAAGTGTATGTTCGAGTTGAAATTTTGATGCTACTTTGACGCTCTCAAGCCGGAAATAATAACCTGTAGTCATTTAGACCCAATTAAAAGTCGCTGTTATTAATAAAATATAGCATATTATCGATTGCTCTGTGATTTATTATTATTTAGGAACATTATAAATATAGATTTATTCGATTTTTGAAAGAAATGAAGAAGACCAAAAAACAATATAAGAGACGGAATAAGCATATCAAGTGTTTGTGATCGTTTACGTAAAATATATATAAAGTAACTAAGGTATTCCCGGGTTAAAGATGGTTTGCATCCACTTAAACGGTGTATAGATTAGTGAAAACCTATTTTGATATTGATACTTGTTAACTTTTCTCTGTAAACTTCCTTTAAATTTACTTTCTTTAATTTTAGATTTAATATTAATACCACCTTGAACAGCCTGTTTTAACATTGAATTTGCGAAAACAGAAATTTGAGGTATCATCAGCGTCAAACTAGAAATAAATTATATTATTGGAATTGAAATTGTGGACCTATTTTACTGTAATTCCTACTGAGTTACAGAATTAAAAGTTAAAAAAGGATCACAAAAGTGCGACCAAACGTCCGTGGGCAATATTCCGCATTTTTTCCATTGGTACCCAATTTTGATATCAAATTAAAATACTCACCAAGTTGATCACAAATATGTATATATATATATATATATCTTAAAGCATTTTACCGTTCCAGAGGAAATGAGCTCCAAAGATTTCAATCCTGACAGATGATGATTATTTCATTTATCAGGATTGAAATTTTCAACATTGAAGTCCGTTTTCTCTGGAAAAGTAAGTGGTTACATTTTAAGACACATATTTTTGTAACCAGGTTGGCGAATGCTTTAATCTGACACCAAAATTAGGTATAAAATCGAATGGGAAAGAAATGGGAGACATCTTAGCAAAGCTCTTTCTGGAGAAGTCAAACGGATATCGGAGTTGAAATTTCGATGCCACTTTGGTATTCTCGAAGGAAATTTGTACCTATTCTCGGGTTGCGCCTATAGATGAATAAAACCCTATTTTGACGATACCGACACTTATTGGCTTCTCTCTCGAACTTTACAGATCCTACGGATTTAATTTTAATACTCTCTCAAATAGCCTATTTTAACGCCAAAACGACGAAAATAAACATTCAAGACATCATCAAAATCGAAAGGAGTGGGAATAAATTTATATTATTAGAATCGACTCGAACCTATTCTGTTACCTCAACTCCTACTATCTTGCAGAATTAAAAATTTCACGCAAGGTCCGGACTTCGATTCGGTTACGCCCTGACCGCCGAACAGAGATCGGCGAAATAATAACACACTCGCGCGCACGGAAACTGCTGGATGTCGGCAGCGGCCAATAAGTATTCGCAAATCATTAGACCTTCCGGCGCCTCATGCGTCGATAATGGAGAGAAAGTCGTTTATTTCTCGCTATCACCCCTCCGTTCGCCAGGACCCCGACCGTTTTATCGCCGTTTAATCGTGAAGGAACGGATCTCTCCGCCGCCACCGCCGCCGTTCGATATTGCGAAATAATTTTTCACCGCATCGCATTAGCATCGTGACACGTGTCGGCTCCATTTGTCAGCTCTAACCCGCGTGCGTACGTCTCTATCTGCGCGAGACTGCCCCGGGAATATAATACGGCCGTGCGCGTGTATACGAGGCAATAACAACGAGAGAAAGAGAGAGAGAGAGGCTCCCGATCGTCGCGTCGTGGCGTCTCGCAGACACGCGACGCGCCGTGTGCGAGAGCGAGCGAGAGCGCCGCACGTGCGCGCGCGCGAAAGCGGCTTTATAATGATCCCGTAGAAATTCATTAAAACTCATAATCAACGCGAGCGCATACTTCTCGTACGTTCGAAGCTGGCGAAATAATGTAATTTTAATGCCGCGGAGCGCGCGCGCGCTACCGGACCGCGCCGCTCGTCATACGCGGTTTTATCCCGGAGTTGCTCCCAACGGCGCGCGGATGCGCACGTCAGAGGGGAAATGCAAATTTCGTTCGCGCATTTTGTTTTGGAATTTAATGCAGTTAGGTGCAAACGGGGTTATATCAGTGTGCGTCGTGACGTGGCGCGCGCGCACGTCACGCGAAGCCAATTTCGAGAGAGAGTAATTTGGTCAGTCCCGACGACGCGTGCGCCGCTCGCGCCGGCGGATTCAACGCAACATTGGTTGGTATTAATTATCCGCCGCTCCGAGACGATATATTTTGCCCGAATCCGGCCCGAATCTCGCCGGATCGTTAATAATCGTTATATCGATGCTGCGCTCTCGTTATTGCGCAGGAGAGTGCGCGACCTTACGTGTCTCGTCACTCGCTCGTTCTCCGAGAGGAAGCTCGAGCGGGCTCTTCTTTCTACCGCGCGTATTTTTTGCTGAGCAGCCGACCGACTCTCGCTGGCCGACTTAGCAATGACCATAAACGCTCTTCTCTTTCGCCCCGGCTGACCCGCAGGGAGCTGAAAGCGCGCTGTCCACCGAATAAACAAGATACGAGATAGTGGAATATTAGATCGTGTTCAGCGAAAAGCCACCTTCGCGCTTATTCAGCGCTCGCCCACCCGCGAAACGCGAAGGTAAACTATCGGGCCGACGTGGCGAGGCGCCTGCCGGTTTTTCTAATTAAATCCCGCGACTCGCGGGAATTTATGATTGATTTACGTGTTAAGGAAGAGATAAGAGTATCCTGTTGAATGTCCAAAACAAATACCAGATCGTGTTATCCGTTCGGGAAATTTATCGAAAGGGGGTGATTTAATTTTCATTTTTTTTTCTTCCCGCAAAGGTGACTAAATTTTTTATATCGATCTAATATAGCTGACGTCACGTAAATTTTCGCATAGATATTCTCGTGTATTTACATTCCGAGGAGGAAACATCGTGCGGAAAACATCGACGGGTATGGGAAACCGTTTTCAGAAATCACGAGAATTGCTGTTATCTTGGAATGTATTCCAGAAATTCCAATATGTGGAACAACCGACTGTTCCGTAAGTTCGACGCAAGTCCATTATTCGGGATTTTCTTCGCGCTTCTCATCGTTAACAAACTGACTCGCATAAATCGATATCTGGACTATTCCTTTGTCCCTAATAATATTGATGATACTTTACCATTGATAATTCCCCGCTTTCGCCGATGTCCCTTATCGATGACTATTGTTCTAACATTCTGCGAAAGCAGTCCTTCGCTTTGGAGGACCTCATCGATTCTCTATGCCGCGCTCGTGCTGCGATCGGGCTACCTTTGCGCCCCAATTACACATTCTATCGAAATTTCGCCGATCTATCGTATCGATTGCCATCTTACTTCATTAACCTACTTCCTCGGATTCTTATGCGAGACAGTTTCGGCTCACATTATATCATATTAACGGATAATCGACATAATACGAAAACTATCAACGGTCTTTGCTTGAAACTTGTCTCATGTGAAATATTCCAATAGTTATATAAAATATAACTGTATAATGTTTAAAAATTTATAAAGAAACGATCCTTTTCTGTGCTGTAACACATATTTTTGGCTGGGACTGCCCGTGTTAGATGCACGTTTGTGAATATAAGTACGTCATAGGCGCGTACGAAAGCACGATAGAGAAATAGTGGCGAGTTCGAATTTTTTTTTTCCATTTTTTCCGCGTTTTTCGCATTTTTACGTATCGATTATAGATCTTGAAGGTTTATTCAACCGTTTTAGCTTTTAAAAGATGCTTAACAAAGAGACACAAAGGAAAACATGCGCACAATATTTGCCAAATCTCTACAGATTAGAGCTCGTTATAAAATAAATTGAGGCGAATCGGATCACAGGGCGAATCGGTTTGATATAAGCTTACAAACAGTTGTCGTTAGTTTTTTTGTTTCAAACTAGTGCGGAGGAAAGGCGCGGAGGAGGACTAGCACGATAAAATTCGTTTGAAAAAAAATAATTAACAAAAACTATCTCAAAGCTTATATTGATCCGATTCGCCCTGTGATCTAATTCGCTTTGATCTATTCCACATTTTAACTATTTTAAAAAATTATATATTTTACATATAAATTTCTGGAAAAACTAGACAATCAACGATGCTGCAAATTTTTTTTATGATATTTATACAAGTCACTTTCATCGTTTTCGTTTTTCATTAAAATCGCATGAATAGTTTGGTTACTGGAATTAAAAACGTGATATCAGAAATCTACCGGTTCTTCCATCTGTGATATATGTAAATAGTGCTAACTTCAATTATCTCAGCTTTGGTATGGTCAATCTTTTTCTAATTTTACATGTGTGTAAGTCGTGCTTCGTTTAACATGTCGTTAAAATTTGGGTTCTTAAAAAATAAATTTATGGATTATTTACGTTTATTTTTAATTTAGAGTTAGGTTTGTCTGCGCTTTTTAATTAAACTATGTGATACACGTGATATTATATCCGTAATCGTGATTCAATTAAAAAGACTCAATTGAAAAAATAGTTAATTCTAAATTCAAGTGTGAATATCTCAGTTAGAACAAGTTTCAAGTAACGATTATTAATACAAGTTTCAGGACGGTATTCATAATCGGATCTTATATTTAAGATTGTTTTAAATTTATCTTCAAATGCTGTACGACTCACTTCATTGGCTGCGAAACTCTGAAGACGAACCCAAGACGGTCCCAAATATAAGATCCAATTATGAATATCGATCTCAGAATTAGATTTGTATCTTTTCTTTGAATCATATTATATATACGACGTTATATTTGTATTTGCAATTCAGCTAAAAACATATAATTCTAAATTAAAATCTGAGTATCTCACTTGAGGCCAGTTTCCAGTAACGACTATTAATACAGGTCAAAGACTTCTTTTCGCGCAGCCATTTCTGACTGAAATTGCATCGCCAAACTATCCGTCTCAAGGCTCTTGTTTCCTCGCGGCCATCTTGATTAATGACGTCAGAAACGAGGAAATTCGTCCAGGATTCTTGCGGAATGCGTTAAAATAAAAGGATATGTTCGTAAAATAATATTTGTTATCGCGATTAAGCATATTATAAAATATTCCCGAAACTTCCCTTTTCACTTGAACGATCAATAAATAACCGTACGATTAACATAAAATCGTGAAAAAAATCGACCAGAAGGAAGGATCGTGCGTGTTAATTTTACATTTTTACCTGTTCGTTGTTAAACCAAAAGGAAAGTTTCAAGAATATCCCGCGTACACCTTAATCGATGAAAAGTGTCCTTTTACGAATATATCCTTTTGCCTCAACATCCCTCGCAAGAATTTTGGCAATCGCGCGTGTTCCCGCCTTCGACGTCATCAAACGACCGCAACTAGATAAACCTGATAAATCGGCAAAAAATTGCGAACGGTCAGGACACAGTCGGGATAATTATCATCGCACGTTTGATGAACGCGTAACATAAATACGCGATACGGCTTGGAACGGCTTGGGAAAAATCTATCATAAGCGCGCGCAGCATTCGCTGGTCACAAAGGGCCGTGTAACGAATGCATAGGCGACACTCGAGCGCGCATAAAGTTCTATCTCGCAGGCATATCGCTCATCCCGGGCCACGCGCGCGCTCCGAGCGACGACGACGCGAGTGCAAAGGGTTAATTGTTTCGCGCGGGGATTTGCGGCGCGTCAAAGAACACATCGTGCGCCGCGGCGACGTGTTCCCAAGTCCCGTCGGCGGATAATGATCTAAATCCCGGCCGAATCTGAAACCGGATCCCAATATCTGTGCACGGCTCGCCGCACCGGCGAAACTCCCGCGCGCCCTCGCCGTCGAGTGCCGGGGCTCGGTCGGTCGATCGGTCGCTCGCCCGTCGAGTGTCACGGTGGGAATTACGAGGGGGCCGATTACCGTGGATTTTCGCGAATATATATATATATATATATATTCGACGGCACGATAAAATGGCCGATGAATTATGGGGGAAGTGCTGAGAAGTGGGCGGCGGGGTCACGTGGCACGCTTGGTACACCATTGTGGTGAAATTTATTACTCAGCCGAGCGAGACTGATTACCGAGGCTGCGCCTACTACTATTACCCGCCGAAACTTCGGCATTCGATATCGGCGATTAACGATAGCCGTCGTTAACCGCCCCGGGAAAACACCTTCCTCCGTCTCGCACATCGCCGATGTTTTAACACCGTTCGGCGTCCCACGGGAGACCGGCGTCGCGTGTGATGGCCGACGGCGACCGGTTCTTTTCGCCCGTGTCCACATTATCGAACTAAGTCTGTTTTACACAATTATGTGACAAAAAAAGAGAGAGAGAGAGAGAGAAGTCGCGAGGTGGCCTGTGGGGAGATCCCTCCCGAGTGAACCCTGGCGAACGTGTTAAATATTGAACGTCGGCGAATCGATGTAATAGGAAAAACCCCGAAGTTAGTTATAATTATTTTCGACCTCGATGCATCTTCTTCTATATTTTCTATCTATATCTTCGTCTGGCCTTGGGCTTTCAATTCGGAAAAAATAGTAGCGGCAATATAAGATTGGAAGTAACAGCGGCATGCGAAGTTCACGGAGAGAAATGGTTTCGCGTGCACAGCAAACGTGTGTGTTCGTGTAACTCTGAACTTTTCTTAAATAGAATGATCTCAGAAATCAATTCCCAATGTATTCGACTGTACTTAAAAAGCATCCATTATATTCATTTATTTGCCACCACGGTGTAATATATTCGCTGTCTCTCTAAATTATTCTCCCCCGCCATCTTGACATGCGCACTGCTGTTGCCGTTTTTCTCAAGAATATATTAATTTCTTCATAAAACGATCCAGAAAATTAACTCGTAAAATATCGGACGGTGCGTCCATCGTACATTTCTATCTCCCTGCGGGATAAAAGTAGCACGTCGCTTCAGCGGTCGCGATTAGCGATGCCGAAAAGCCCGTTTCTACCTCTAATCACTCATATAAAGCCAATGTAAACACAAGTTTAACCCGATTCATTTTATTTATCTTTCGTATAAAATTTGCTTCTGATCAATTTCTTTTCCCGCATTACTATCATTGACTTTGCAGTAACACTCGCTGAGAAAAATAATACTCGCGACTGTGATTCTCCGATTTATGCGATTATAGTTACAAATGTCGAGTATTTTTTTTCCCCAGTGTGCGAAGTCCCACCGAGTGGAAATCTCGGCTGGAGCTTTCCATCGATTCTAACGCTCTCCATGGCACGAGTGAATTTGATTCACTTACTAATTAAACCATTTGTCTTGTTACTGCTACCCGTGCATGTATTTTACGTGTACATTGAGTCGCAGTTTACGGCTAATAATTCGACAGGTAGAGAGAGACGTCAGCTCTCTTACGATCCTTCTCATCATTTATTCGCAACTACCACTCGCACTTCCCGGTGGAAATTGATCGTTCCCGGAAACACTCGGCGCGTACACACTCGGGACGTTGCTCGCGCGCGCGCAAAACACTGGGTTGCGTAAGACGGGACAATGGCTAATTAGATATGCATAATTACGGGAATTCCTGGGATGCAAATACCTTCGTTAGATAACACGACAAACAAACTTAGGCGAACTTTGATGTCGAATCCGGGCGCGCGCGAGAATTTCGCCCCCGCCTCGCAAGCCCATTCGGGCTACGTCAACAACGTCATAACTCTTCCGGTAACCGAGTGACAGTAACGATTCCGAGCAATCCCGGTGCATTTGGCTTTTATGAAAACAAATCAGCAGCCGTTTCTGCCGCGTCGCGGGATACGTTGGAAAACAGTACACTTCGCTCAAGCGTCGTCTACAAAGCGCGCGTGGCATCATATTTTTTCGAAAAGGGCCCCCGGGCCCTGTGTGTAAGCGCTATGTTTGAAGTGTCGTTTTCATGTACACTAAAGAGATTCGGTTAGTTGAAATGTAGCGGGCGGACCTTTGATCTCCAAAAAAATACTCTTTTTCGTGTTTGCTCATCGCGCGCGACGGGCATATTTACCCAAGCTATCCGGCGCAATGAACTTTTCCGACCGTGACGATACTTGGTAATTTGCCGGCGCGCGACCATCATTTCCCGGCATTAACCAAACGCAAAGGCCGGCCTCACCCAACGAGTCATTTTCGGACACGCGATCAAATCGCGGGGGACAACTCGCTGTTACCACACGCGAGAACGCGCGTTGCGAATGTTCGAAAGAGCACGCGTAGACGTTTTCGCGGATCCTGCATAAATTCCGATCAAGATATCCCAAGTTGCCCCGGGTTACCCCGTTACGTCACGATACTAATTTCCATTCTTATCCCAAATAGGATCAAGTCTCATGGAGGAAACACACTTTACTAGAGCAGCAAATGGTTGTCAATATAATGACAGCAAAAAAGAATTTGTTTAGACAACAAAAAATTTGTCTGGACAGCAGAAAGATTTGTTAAGAATATTAATTGTCTGTATATCCAGCAAATAGCAATTAATACTTCTAACAAATCTTTCTGCTGTCCAAACACATTTTTTGCCGTCTAAAGAAATTTCTTTTTGCTGTCACTGTATTGAGAAACATTTGCTGTTCTAGCAAAATTATTGCTTTTTTCCGCAATGCTAATTGGCTATGTGCCGCGCACGATTGTCATCGCCGTCGAACGACGCTTTGACCGAATATCAGATTGGGAGGTTAATAAATAGGTTATATTTTTTATGTTATTATAGGGTTCGTAGAAAACCAGATCCTCAGTAGCGATGTTAAGAGACCTTTACATAAGTTTATTATTTATTGAAAAAAAAAATACCTTCCTAAAAGCTTCTTTCACTATTTAAATAATAAATGTTAATTTTGAGCGAAATTAAGACAAATATACACACAATAGTACAAACACGGAGATATATTATTTACTTTTTATTTTTCTTATTAATGTTTTACTTAGACGTCAGTTGAACCGGTAGAAGTGCACACATAATGGAAAGTGGTATATAAATATTTAAATACATATATGTGCATATGTATATGTACATATATCGCAGGAATTATTATAAATTGCAAATTTCCTATGGCGATATTTTCAAAACGAAATGACGAATAATTCTAAAATTTCCGCATAACATCTTTACATTAGTTCTTAACATCACAGTAGTTTTTCACTAAAATCCTAAATAAGGCTCAGTAAAAATTACGAATAGAAGGTAAAATAGGATAACCTGAAAAAAATACGTATAAAAAACGTTAATCTTCAGTTGCGAATATCTCAGCTTCCGAATAGTCGATCTTCCGATTTTACGGATGTGTAAATAATATTATAGTGTATAATATAGCTAAAATTTTTTTCAGTATTCCTAAGATAATTGATTCAACGGATCAACTACCTTAATAACGGGCACGTAGCAGGTGTGTGTGTGTGTGTGTGTGTACTTGCAAAGTATAAATACTTATAGTGTCTCGTATATTTTATTCAATCACGGTATAAAATAGAAAGCAGACAAATCTTTGAGAACACGTTGGGGATGGACCAAATGGGATTTGTTAATTTTCTCCTGGAGAATCGTACGTTCGAAACATATTTCCAACCGGGACCCGCATAGATACCCCGATTGAAATCCGTAATTATTTTGGGAAATCGGATCTAAACAGGAAACTCTGGGTCCCGAGTAGGATATCCCAAGAAATTTTCTACGTGGGAAGGTTATCTCGCCGCGAGTTTCGCCGTGTAACGCCGGCGACGCGTGCAAAACTGCGAAACGCCCGCTCTTCCAGCACGGTCTACTTTGTAACGCGAGGTTTATTCACGTTGCGTAATCACGACATATTATGCACGGTATTTTTAAGGCTCCGTTCGTATAACGTATAACATGTCGGATGCATGAACTTGGGATTGCGTTTGTCTATGGAGAAATGGACGTTGCATTCGCGCGATGCTCTCCATCTCTCTCTCTCTCTCTCTCTCTCTCGCCATTATAGCGTTATATAGTGGCGATGCAGTGCGCGATACGCCGCGATGCACTGCGACTCGCGCGCGACGGCGAGTCGACGTAATACAACGTAAAATATGGCAGGTACACCCAGCCGGGCTCTCGTGTCCTAATTACGGCGTATCGTCTGCTGTCCCAGTTAAGGGTACATATATCCAGCAAATGGGAAATTAGTGAGCAATACTTATTAATCACGTATAATCAAAACGGTAGCTCCCCTGTAATTAATTGCCCCGCGTCTGGAATGCATTCGATCCAATCCCTCATCGATGAACGCGATTACTTGCAAAATTGTTACGTTTAATATGTGATGTGCGCGGTGGTGACGATATTAGGTAGAGGATAAATATCCCGCTTTCTCGTACCCACGTGAAGAAAAAAGATAGAGGAATAGAGAGAGTAATATCTACTCGGAGGAAAAACATATCTAAAAGGTATATCTTAGGTGTCTTGAATATTTGAATGAATTTAGTAATCGAAATATCGAGGGCATTTTCAGTTTCAGTATAGTAGTGAAGTGAAATCTGTCAAATTAAAGGTTCAAGAGAGAAATTAACAAGTATAGTATCGTGAAAATAGATTTTTACTGGTCTATAGGCCATTCACACATATACATACACACAAATAGGTGCAAACTGTCTTTAAGAATATCAAAGTGGTGTAAATATTTCGACTCGGAACGGCTTTAAGAAAGAAGTGTATGTTTTCTTATTCGAGAAAAATGTTTTCTCAGAAAACACGCATATTAATGTGGAAATGTGGAAAAATATACACATTAATGTAAATAAATATATTATTAGTACCCAATTAATAAGTATTTTTTAATTTTTTTAATAATTTCCTCTCAGAGTGTACGTCAAATATAAATTAATAATCCCAAAAGATATTCTGAACAAAGAATTTTAGAATTACTCGAGATATTCGGTGAGCTCGAAGTCTCGACAAAATCGTTCCTCATTTTCCACGCATTTCCCGCGTTAAGATCGTATCTTGCGCGCGCGAACGATTATTGGGCGGACGACGCACACACTTTTGTTTAATTATACGCCCGGTTATGCGTAACAGCGCAAATTTGCCATCATGAATTTCGGATTTTTCGTCGAAACGGCGAGCAAGCGTAGTGACGGGCCTATAGGCAGGTATCGCAGCGTTTACTCGTTTCAAATATCGTATTAATACATCGGGCGTAAAATATACGCCGGGAGTTCCGCGCAAAACGATCGTACGGGCGATCGTCGTGTCGCGTTAATTAGCACGTCCGACCTTAATCGGAATGATTTTTCCCTCGACTCGCTGTCCGGACGACTCAGCGCTTGAATCGACGTTGTCGTCGCCGAGGATCCAACGGCAACGCATCGGCTGTGACGAGTAAATTCGCTCATTATATTTGCGTAATTCCGCACGAAGCGCACGTTCCATTACCGCTCCTGGATCTCACGCTTAATATCGTAAAACAGAATTCACCTTTTATTATTCACTCTTTTTACATAAAAATTATCGACGATGAACGACCTACATTTCTATTACCAGAATAGTCAAAATAATAGGTTTTTAAAAAATACGTAATGCAAGGAAAAAAAAAGATTAATTTCTTGCAGTCTTACTCAGTGTTAGTAAAAATATCAAATGCACCGTCATAAATTTGAATGGTTTTTGTAAGAAATCAAAACGAAAATAGTGAAGACCTATGAAAGCCAAACGCTGGATAGTTTCGCTCAAAACAATATAAAAGGCAAGCTTGAGAAAGTGAAAATTATTTAATTAAAAAAGTCCGCACGAACGTTTCGATTCCAATTTGAATTATCAACGTGAGGAGCGCAGGAAAATATCAAATTGCAAATCAAACGGTCAGATTGTGCCTGAGAAAACGACAGGACATTGCGAGAGAAAAACACTTGTCAAAATAATAAAATGTTTAATTTATATTATAAAAGAAATGACAAACCAGTTATATCTTGGTTTGCTTTAATAGTTCTAACGTTAATGTCCGCACGCTGCGCATCTCGATAATCGAACGTTTCGTCGAGTTATCCCCAGCGAGGAATTCTATGTAAATTACACGGAGAAAAAAAAGAGAGAGGAGAAACGACACTCGGATTGGCCTTCCTTAGAACTCCCCCTCCCCCCGCGTAAAGCACGTGCGGATGCAGTCGCGCGCGCGCGCGAGTATATCTCGCGCGTCTCTCTCGTTCGGATGCAGAAGACCGTAAAAACGGATGTGACGCGACAGCATAGGGACAGAGGCTCACCATGGAAACGGTGGTGCGGGAGACGCGAGCAAGAAGGGTGACCATAGGAAATGGCCTCAACGAAGGGGCGGAAAGGGCGGGCCTCGAGGGGGCGCGGGCGTGTGAAGGGGATTTCGACAATTTTTTACAATTCGCTTCGCGGCGACATATGCCCCTTAATTCTCGAGGATTAAGGAGGTATAAAGTTTATGAGGATTTATGGCCGACGTGTACGTACGTCGAAGTTCGTATTCATACACACGTATCGCGAGGGTTACACACGTGTCGACGTGTGGTACCCCCGGCTGCCGCAATAAAAGCGGAACGAGATCGTGAGTCTTTCGTCGTCATCGTCGCCGTTTCACCTCGCGCGTACGTACGCGCGCTCGCAATAAGTGCAACGTATTCGATGCGTTAACGCGAACGCAAATGATACATAAAACGACGAATATTTATTTATGCGGCCGAACAGCACGGGAAATCTGATCGATCGGGAAGACCAAAATTATACACAGGAAAAATTGCCAGATTCAAGTAATTACTTCGATACCCCTTGGTAAATTTTTATTCGGATTAAATGAATTTTGCTTGAATCAAGTAAATATGTGTATTTTATTTGGATAATTTATTAGGAAAATATTTTACGAATAAATTTTATTTGATCCAAATAAAAATATTCGCTAAGGAATATTGGAGTGATTATTTACTTCAATCTAACACCTTTTTTTCTGAGTAGCCATTTTCAATATGAATTTAATTTAATTATGTTTAATATTCTCTGTAGAAGTCGTTTAGAACGTGTCTACCTTTTGATGTGGAAAAACATAGGAGTCATTTAGAAGATTTAAATTATTCAATAGATTATCCATAGTTGGAAATACTTATAACAATTGTTTAACATATTTGGCATGTCATTACCCACCTTTAGACGCGACATTATTGAGCATTTAAAAGTAAAACTGTACAGCCCGTTTTTATTTCTCTTTTACCGTGCTGTCTTTTTTTCCCCTTTTTTTTGTATTGCATTTATTATATTTTGTCTTTTTACATTTGGTTTCTTTTTGTGTATATATAAATTGCTCTTATATCGATATTTATGTTATATGCAAAAAGAATTTATATTCCTGTCAACAGGCGAAACAAATAAATGAATAAGTAAATAAATAAATGAAAGAGGACACTGACTAAACCAAGATTGCAGATTGAGAACCAAATTGCAGTTGTTCGGTGCATGTATTTATAAAGAGTGTGTGTGTGTGTGAATATTCACAAATATAGGATACAATAAATTCATAACGCTTCGATCAATGTCACCTTTCGGGCAACGAAATATTGTAAAACTATTAACTTATAAAAATGTAGTGTCCGAAGAGAATAGTCGAAAACGTAATTCATTTGCGCTTTTTCAACTACATCTTCTGGTTTTGACCCAAAAATAATAGTAACAATATATGCATTATTATTGACACTATATAGAGATACTTACCAGAAAAATGGTTCTCTTGGCAATAATTCCCCCTTTATGCGATTATAGTTACATTAACAGCGAAATTTTTGTTCTCATCGTTGCAAAGTTGCGAATTTTGTGCTCTCGAATCGCGGAAAATACGTGTGTATCGTAACGTTACGAATATTCTCATAAATTCTGCACGTATCTGCGATACGGGCTTTGTTACTCGATATTTTGTATCGCGACGGACTGGCGAATTTGCCGAATCGAGTCGAACGCTATAATCGTTCGGCAATGTTCCCGGGTGATCAGTGATTTTAATATTCACCGTCAAACGTAGCGAAAATCGCCAGGTTTATTCAGCTCCTTTCTCTTTACCCTTTCCGCCGGATGAACGCTCTTCTGGATGAACGTTAATATTCCTTATATAATTGATTAATTACAATCCTAATATTCCTTACATTGATGCAAATGTTATATGTCCTGAGACCACACGCGCATAATCCCGTGCTTCGTTTGCACGCGGAAGTTGTGCCGGCTGCGCAAACGTAGCTTGCGCACGCATGTTATTGCACATGAACCGAGAATAAAGCTCGCTGTAGCTCGATGTCGGTGATTGCGCACGCGATAAGAGTCCAGTTTGATTGATTTGAAACCAGTTCGGTGATCCATCTCGAATTCGCTATACTTTCCTTATTTGTAATCTGAGAAAAAAACGTTTGATTTATGTAACTATTTAATTACACACTGTAAGTCCAATATAAATTATATATTTAAATATATAATTAATATACAATTATAAATAATAATAAAAATAAATTCTAATTAATTAATTACATAATCGAGTATAAATTATAATTATAATTTTATTATCGTTACTGCTACTGCTATCTTTTGTTTAGATTAAAACCAGAAGAAGACAGTTTTAATTTTAAATTATTTAATTTATTTTATAATATTTAAGGAAATATATATAAAGAGGCTGAAAATGACTACAATTTTAATGGGATTTCTTTTAATCTAATTATCACCTTTGTAAGGCGAAAATTTTACCTTGGAATTTAACCTTGATAGTGATATTTTTTAAGGCTTAATTTTCGAAACATTTCAATGGTATCTTTTATTTTATTTAACGAGTTGCCATCCATCTCGTAAGTAGAAAAGAGAAAGTGCGCTGGTGTGTACTGAGAAAAAATTCCACTAAAATCACCGTCATTTTTCACCTCGACTTTTCCTCGGAGTTTACCCCAAAAAATAATAATAATAATACGAACATAAGATTATATATCGCTGTTGGTCACACTTACCGAAGAAATGGTCCTATTGGTCTATAATCCTTTCATTTATACGATATACGAGTGTGAAAAATTTTCCTTTAGTGACAGTCAGCTCGACCGTTTTGTTTTCTCCCTTCTTACTCCGGCGCGCGATAAATGTCGGATTACCGGCTGTTAAATCGCGGCACGCGAAAATACGCGGCGTGCCTACGCGATGCGTTGTTGAACGGTAGAATCGGACGAGGGGCGAGAAACGCCTTTAGCCAACACTCGGAACGGTGGAAAAAAACTTTAGCCCGCACTAAGGATATATAAAAAGGGCGCGTGGCCGGGGTGCCCGGGAACTCTTTTATTTTACTTCAAATTAGCCGGCTCGATGCGGTTTAAGAATGGACGATACGGAGTGCCGGCCGCTTCCAGGTTCGTGCTTTGTTTAGAAATCGCACACTTGTACCGCCCTCGCCGCCGCCGTGCGCGCTAACTTATTCCCCGCGTTACCGTAATTGGATCAGCGAGAATTACAGGGAAGCTCGCTTTTAGACCTTCCGAAGGCGGCAAAGCGTTGCGCGGAATACATCCCGATGCGTTTGGACGCCGGTGAATGGCTGCCGTATTTACCTAATTCCGCGCGGTGCTGATTGAATTTTTCAGCACTCGCGGAGACGCCGCCGATAATTTATGCATTTCACCGGTAACCACGTTTAACTCGGTCCGCAAGAGAGAGAGAGAGAGAGAGAGAGAGAGCGTACGTACTGAAAAATATGCTTACTAAATGCGCCGAATCGAGTTTTTCCCTCGAGGAAATATAATCTTAATACATACTTTCTTAATCTAAAATAGTCTCCATCTGCTTCACTTCTTCCAACGTGATACACGTCCTTCAATGCCTTTCCCAGAGAAATCTGGAGAACGAGAGGTAATGAATTTTCGAAAAGCAATGTTTACGTCGACGTCTCTTTCAAACAATTTTCTCGTCAAGAAACTTCCGTTTAGATGCTTGAGAAAAAAATGACAATCTGTGAGTGACAAGTCAGAAGAATAAGAAGGATACGGGAGAACTTCATACTTCAATTCTGCTCGTTTTTTTACAATCTGTTTTGCAATATGCGATTCAGCAATATCGTGAAGCAATAACGCGTTTTTTTAAGCTATGTCGGCTGCTGAATGCCAAATTTTTCGTACAGAATATCAATCTCACAATAATATTTATCAGCATTGATGGTTTCACCTCGTTTTAAAAACGGAAAATGAACGATATATATATATATANTTAGCAGATCAAAATTCAAGATACGTTATCCCATAAAAATCTTGAGAAAGCTGAAATGAACGTTATGTTCCCGTGTTTGGCAACTATTTATAATTTTTCATCTCATATGATTCTTTTGCTCAAGCATCAGTTCACTTATTCACCTGGCCATTATCCAGCCAGCAGGGTAAGTGAGCGTTGCATTACTGGCTGATAGCGGCGTTAGGTAAAAATTTAACGCCTCACAGCCTAGACACCCACGAGGTTCAATTTCTATTAAGATATTTACGTAAAATCATATCACACAGAAAAAGTGCCAGGCCTCAGAGACCCAGTGCGTCGAACTGAGCAACAAACAATAAGTGTGCCGACGAGGAGTCAAGATAATCATATCAAATATAAACATTCACCAATGACAAAAACGCCTCAACAAGCTGAGAAAAAACATGTAGTGCGTTTTTGTATTCCATCGCGCCGAAAATAACGCGATTATTACATAAATGTACCGCGCACTTCGATGCGTAAAGATCGATTTGCGGTAAATTTTTTAAAGCCGCCGCTCGGCTATTTGCGCGCGACAAGCTTCGCGCGCGCGCAAATAACTATATTCTATTCCATTTTCGACTTCGCAACTTTTTCGCCCCGCCGTAACGCCACGCTCCAGTCAGCCGGACAAATAAACGATATTTTCGGCGCGCCGTGTCGCATCGGGCAAATTTATTCAAATTCTAACGACCGACTATTTTTAACTCGCGTAGGCCGCGAGAAGCGGGAATCACGAGCGCGAGAGATTTAGTTTCGATCGGCAAATTTCGCGCCCGAGCGGGGTCAACGCGCGTGTTCTCTCGCTCGCTCGCCCGCTCGGTGCCCGTTTAATACAGCGATCTGATATTCGGCCGCGTCGCGTCGCTGCTACAATAATGACCGATGAAATAAATACACGCCCTCGCTGGCTCGCTCGGCCGGGATGGACGGGGGGAGAGGGGGGCGAATAACGCGTAAAAATGCCGCGATGTGTAAAATATTTTGCTAAATATTCGCGAGGGAAGACAACCGCACGCGGTAAGCTCCGTATACGCAAGATCGCGCGCGCGTGTGTGTGTGTGTGTGGCCGAGCGGTAGCGCACGCACGCACGCGCGCTTTCATACGCACCCGGGCCAGATATGTACGCTCGCTGTTGATTGAATGTGACTGTCGTGATGGAAGAAATTCCGCGAGGTACGTCACACCAATACAGGCGCGAGGCGGGATGAATATGAATGAAACGGGTTTCCGGTCTGGCTGAGCCCGAACCAGTTTTACATTTGCATCCGTATTTGTCGAACGTGAGGGGTGAGTAATAAAGGCGGTCTAATTTTCTCCTCTTTTTCGGTAGCTTTGCACGGTGCACCCCCCTCCCCCCCCCCGATGTTTCGCCCGACTACGAAAGCGTAGGCGCGGCGAGGTAAAAAAAAATAAAAATAAAAGAAGGAAAAGAGGAGAACGGAAAAGAAAGAGAGAAAGGGGGAGGGGAGAGAGAGAAAGGGGGAGCAAAAAGTACGCCGGGCAACCATTTTTCGATCGCCGAGCGCCGCGTGTTCTTAAATATGTTACGATGAATTGGGTCTCGGTCGGTGCGCGTTTCTGCGCGACATTACGAAGCCCGCAACGTTATCGAACGTGTTCTTTGTGCGCGTATATTTGCCACGCGGAAGACACTTAAGCGCGTTATTTGTAGCGTCCGGCCTCTCGCGAGATGAAAGTTGTATAATGTGAAAATCGATGGGGTGGTGACAGCGGCGCTCCCGCCGATTAATCCTAATCCGGTACACTCCGGTCGTTTTCGGCCGCTTTTTAATCTCGAATTTTAAGCCTGACTTTTAATTCGGAATCTCTCGCAAGTGCAAGTGCGGCTGGTGGAATGAGGACTCTTGTTTCCTGTGCTGAAGTCAGTTATAGTTGAGGGGGAATGTTAGGTTTAAACAGAGTTATGTTCTAATCACCTGTCGTGTAGGAAAATGGCGAAGCTGCTTTTGGGGCTGTTTCTGATCCCAGTGCGTCGCATCAAAATGCAAAATAAAAGTAGATGTGATTTTTCGTCATATTTCGGTTTCTTTTGTATTTAATATGAGAGAAGATTTTATGTAAGATTTTATGTAAGCAGCTTATTTATTTCGGGATATATTGCATTTATTATTTTCCTTAAAATGCGAGAAACTTAAAAATTATATGTTTTAGGCTGTTGAAATATACAATCACTAGAAATTATAGACAGGCCTATAAGAGCCAAGCGCAAAAAACTTGTTTTTCTTTCGTTAAGCTGATTATTATATCTAGGACGTATCTACGTAGTACGAATATCAAAAAGTACCTGGGATATCCGTCTGCCGTTAAAATATATATCAATATAAATTGTACATATATATATTTTGACTTTTTCAGAGAACGTCTACTTATATCTTATGAAAGTAATGTATTTTTATATATTCAAATAATTATATTTTTTGACAAATTGAAATGCGTGATATTTTTTTCTTAAAAGTTCAAGTATTAACAAAAAATTCTAGTGTATTAATTTCTTAAGTTTATCTTCAAGAAGGGTATACATTTTTATGTAGACACGTATTTCTTTCGCGTTTCTCCTCACATTTCCAGCAAAATGAAATATTTTAATGAAAATTTGCGACATTTCTCGATACAGTTCTATTTCACAGATTTAAGTGTATATTCATTAATTTTCATAGATTTTTATCAGCACTTTTACACGCGAAATTTAAATAAACGAGCTAGAAAACCAACCCAGTACGGCAAATTAAGCTGCTAAAAATACGTGTACCATGCGAGGTACACTGAATTTCGAGTCTTTGAAAAAGAATTCTCAACGGCGCTGTACAGAAATAGAGAGAAAATCAGAAAAATTGGCATAGATATGGTAAGCCGACATATCCATATTTCTCGACTGTAAAGTATTAAACCGTATCGAGCAAAATATGCACTTCGTTCACTGCCTGCAGTAGTTAGAGTTGAAGCTCAATGCTTAGAATCTTGAGAAATAAATAAAATCTGAAAAAATAATTATTTGCAAAGAAGTCCATAGTAATTTTCGCGAGACTGTCATATATTTCGGTGGAGAAATATTGCTGGTTCCCACACGAATGTCAATATTACACCTTCAACGGGGCTTTAGAGCCGAAAAAAACGCACTGGCATGTCAGTTTTCATGCTTTTCCCCAGTGTAACTCTACGCTTCTGTCATTAGTCGATGCGTATTTCACACACACACACACACACACACACACACACACACACACACACACGCGACATGTCAGAGCCTATCGTTTCCTCCGCTGTCAGTCGCGCGGATCCGGTTTACTATTTCGCACTTTGCTCTCTTCGATAATGCAGCTGGTCACTTATTCGCGCCTGAACGCCGTTCTTTACACGAGGCGCGCGCGCGCGCGCACGGCAATCGATCGTTTTCCATTTCGATATCCCCTTACACGACGGCCGTCTCGCACGCGACAATGAATACGGGTATCTAACCGGCTCTTCTAACGTCAACAAAGCGGCGTCGTCGTTTCAAGCGAGCGCTCGCCTCGATCCTTTGGTGTTAAAATATCGCGTTACGAAAGGCAGATGTTGGCCGGGAAATTCCGCGAGCGGAGTTTCCACGGCCGTGCGAGAGCGCGCCGTGTAATCGCCGTGGCGTGCAATCTGTACACGAGCAAACGCGGTTTAGGTGTAATCAGGACACGTTACGGCCGCGTTACACACAAAACAACCGAGCTTAGACTAAGCTCCGCGAAAATGGCTCCATTAAAAAGCCGTGTCGCTGAAAGCGCGTCCTCCCGCCGGGCGGAATCTGAGTCCGATCCAAAGCCGAAGCGTTTGAATAAAAATGCATACGCAAAAATGCGGGCATTTTCGCGAAAAAAGATTGCGTCCGGCCGTCCGTCTCTTCCTTCACGGCGGTCATCCAGCATTGTTGATCGACCGTGTTCGTACCATGTTTTCACATTGAAAACGCGTGCAAATATCACGAGCGATATTACCTCATTATTTTCGGCGAAGTGCCGCTTGACATTGCTGTTTCACGAATTAATTACTAAAAGGGCGATAATATATAATGTAAGCGCAATCGATGCGTCGAGAACGATCGACGCGCGGTGTTGTAAAACCTGTAAAGGTGATTAATAAATTAAGTGCCATAAGATATTCGTATGTACTCAGGCCGGTGCGGAGCGCAAAATTACGAGATAGATAAAATCATGTTCAAACGTATACGCGCGCGGTGATAAATTTCGCACGATTATCATCAGATACACACACGCTTAACTCCTGTGCATTACAACGTTGCGAAGAATAAATTGATCGTACGATATTATATATATAATGTATGTATATATAACTCTTCCGATTTTATATATACATATAGAATCGGCCCGAAAGTTCGTACGCACGACGTATCGTCGACCGAACGCACTTGATGCTACTGTGCGCAACTCATATTTTACGAATTAATTGTAAACCGTACTTCATTCATCGGTATCGCGCACTTTGAATATTCGAATACCACATCTATTTATAATGGCACGCGATCACTCGCGTCAGTCCGGCCAGCGTGTGTGTGTGTGTGAGCGGATAAAATACTTCAGCGTGCATAATTGCACGATCGCGCGCGGCGGGTATAATTTCGCGTAAGCGATCGCGGAATTTCGAGACAATCAATGCGGGATGTCAAATTGCCTCCTTAACTGTAAATTACTCCATGCGTCGAAATGGCGATCATTTATATATTGAGAGAAAAATATTTTGTAACTATAATTGTCACACAGTGAAAGAATTACAATCAGGAGAACCAGTTTTCTAGCAAATGTCATTGTAGTGTCAGCGATAATAATTTTGTCTGCACATTGCTGTTGTTAATTTATCGTAGTCAAAACCATAGAAAGGGTATTTGAGGCGAAAAGTAATTCTAATTTGTCTCACAAATGAAGATTGTCAAGTGTAAATCGCATGATAATGCCAAAACTATACAGATCTGTTACTACCTTTACAGAAAAGTATTATTGGCTGGTCAATAATAAATAAAAATAAACTGAGATACAATAATTTATTTATTATATAGTTTGTTACTAATACCTAATGTTTTTTAATACATAAATTACAGAGATACTAATAATGTAATCAAGTGACATTGACGGCAGTGATAATCATTGATCTATTACAGAATTCCACTAATAAATTACTGGTGCTGTTCTTTCTCAAGAATTAGTTGCTTAATGTAAAGTATTGTACCTAGTGATTATAATATCTATACTAGCGATCGGGCCGAGTATTTCAATACTCTTTCACATGAGTCATCAGTGAAATAAATTAATATTGAAACTTGTTACTCCATTTATGAAGGGTAGAGAGAATAAATTTATAAAAAGAGGACACTTACACATTTGCTAATCTTTATTTGTTTTTGTAGCATTTATTGGCAGTGATTAATATTGGAATTTGTGACTATAATATTTCTTGTATATTGTATATCGTTTCTCGTTCACGGGATATATTGTGAACTCGTCTGCGAAGTTCCATTTATTTATCGAATTTATAAATGTATTCTGAAAATAATGCATCTGCACTTTTAATAAAAATAATTATGAGAAATAAAACTAATAAGTATAAATGTTGTTATGATTAATATTGCTAACTGTTTCATAATATATGTTTTCCACAATAACTCATTATTTGCTTTAAAATTCACTTTAATCTGTAATTAAAATTACCAATAACAATAATAACGTCACTGGTTCGTCAAAATACAATACATTAATTTCTGTGGCATGTTAATTGTTCTTGCATTGCTTCCAATATTTACCAGCATCATGCAAGTACAATGTTTTTTCAACGATTTAAGAATATATTAAAGGTATAGCCTCTTAATGTAAATGCTCTCAAAGCACATTGGTGTCAGAAGTTCTGTTCGATCATTGAGCTAAAACAACGCTGACCACGATTAGGACATGTATGAATGACCACTTTAGGAACTACGCAGGGACACATTGTGAAATCAGAAAGTGTAGAAAGTAAAGTGGCATTTTTCTTTTAAATAAAATCTAACATTAGTTTGTTTCATTTCGTTTCAATTCGCGGAAAAGTTACAACTTTAGATGATAAAAAATACATTTGTTTCTTTTCTGTTTCTCCAACATTTGTTATGTTTAGATTAGATTTAGCTAAATTCTTACATTTTAAGTTTCTCAAGTTCGATGTATTAGATCAGATGCAATCTATGTAAGGAAACATTTTTTATTTATCATTTCATTTATAAATATTTTATTAGAAATATTTTCTACATCCCAATATAAACTGACAGTATTAAAAATCTGTAATGTATGACATGGACTATATACATTTTCAATACTTTTCATGTTCATTTTCAGCAATGCAATTTTCAGCAATGCACATTTCCGAAATACAATTTTTAAATGCGTGTCCGTCATATTTGATTTATTTCGCTATTTTTATCGGTGTAATTACGAATGTCGAGAGAAATCGCCTGAAATATTAATATTATCAGAATAACTATATTTTGCTAAAGAAACAACAACTGACAAAATAAATAATACACAGCCATTGACCCATAAAAATTCGAATACATTTGCTCATATATTTTATATCGCAAAGGACTTACAAGTAGTGAACTTCACATTTTGGTTATTCAAGTAATAAATCTATCTTTGGCACTATTGGGTCCCCAGAAGGGATGTAATGTCGTATTTTTAGCTCAAAATTGGGGGAAGTTCATTTACATTTGAAAAGAACGTCGATCAGTAATGTAACAGCCATTGTTTTTTATAATCTTTTGCCATCTTTCGGGCGGCTGCATAATTCCTCGCGCGTAGAACTCGGGCATTTTCTCAGCGAAGGACTATTGACGGTGGTTTTTGCAGTCTTCCAAAGAAGTGAATATCTTACCATTAAGGACAATGTCTGCTGAATATGTTGGATGCAGTAAAACATCCCAGCCGAGTTGCAATATTTTTTTCCATGATTGAAGAAGCGTGTGATCTGGCGTTGTCCCGATAAAACAATCCTTTCTATTGCCTAGTTCTGGGCGTTTTTCTGCGATGGCTTCCTTCAGTTTGTCCAATTGGGCACTGTCCGAATTAAGCCGTACTTTCTTTGGAAGGAGCTCACAATATACCACACCCTTCCACTTTCACCAAATACACAGCACGACTTTCTCCGGGATGAAGCCCGGAGTGGTCAACGGCTTTTCTGAACGTTTTCCCCAGGACCGTTTGCGCACTGCGTTGTTGCAGATAACCCATCTTTCACCACTCGTCGCGATTCGTTTAAAAACGTGTCGTTTTCGTTGCGTTTAAGTAACGAATCGCAGATGGAAATGCGATCGATTAAATTTTCTTCGGACAAGTCATGCGGCACTCGGACATCAGGACGATTCACGACGATTCAGGACGATATCCCAGCTTATGCAAATGCTTGATGACGGTTTGTATGTGAAGCGGAGTATCTTTGCAATCTCCCGCGTTTCTTACCGTTGATTATTCTCGATTAATGTCTCGATTTGGTCGCCATCAGCAACAGCCGGTCGACCAGAGCGCTCCTCATGTCCGAGTGTCGTATCACCAGCACGAAACTTCGTAAACCATCTCTGGCATATATATGCCGCTGTGGCATTCTTTCCATACAGAGCGGCATATTTTCTTTTTCCGTTTTACGTCGCGTTTTTCCCTTTACGGAAGTAAAATAACATCAAACAACGAAAACACAGCTTGTTTTGCTCCACTTTTCTTTCGATCCCGAATGAACACAACCGCTTCTACACATACCCATCCATACACCAAATGACGTTTAAAGGTGTCAGCTACTGGAATGCACTTTACGTCATCTAGAATGAAATTTCTTTCCAGTAAAACACACCAAAGTCATCTGTTGGATAATTACAACATTACTTTCCTTCCAACCCAATATTATTTTACACTTGGCGGCCTTTCCTTGTCAATATAATGACTATACTTGTAATCATTTCTTCCATTTCCGAACGTCTTTCGAATTACAGATTTTTCTCTGTAAAAATTACTGCCGTTTTGCTGCAACACATCGAACGGATATTGAGTAATCCTTTCCCCTTTACGTCGCCGTATGCGGAAAATAGATAATTTTTCCGGTGCGAAATTTTTTTAATCGCAGCGCAAGGTATTAAATATTTTACTCGCCGGGTCCGTAATTAACATTGCCGAAGGCGAAATGTATCTTTATTTAATTTATTTCTCCATCTCTCTCTTTCTCTCTCTCTTCCGACCGATATTATCGCGCTCGATCGCAAATATGACACCGCCGCCGCATATCAACGTCGTGCAGGACGAATCGATCTCGCATTCTCGCAGCTTCTTCGCAATAATGTCCGGAAGTTCTCTCCCGCAATGTGAATCCCGTCGAACATCTGGAGAGATTGATAAAGCTCTGCAGAGAACATACGGGCGAAGCGAAGTCGGTAACGAATTAGTAGACAATATTTGGGCAAGAGCGATATATATGTACGCGTGCAGACTGATATCCATCTTTTACGACAACGCTCAGATTCAATTTGCTTCTCAATATCAACCAACTCGTACTGTTTGGCCCGATCCGAACTCGATATCTCTGTCCCCCTTCCCCTCCTTCACTCTCTCTCTTTCTCTCTCTCTCTTTCTCTCTGCACGCCCGTCCGCCCGCTTGCCTTTTCTTTCCCTTTCGCCAGACAACTCAGCCGCTCTGGTTTATAGAATACCCCGACCTCTCTGCCGTGCGTTGTTGCAATATATTTCTGCAACTTAGAAATATTACATTGCGACAGGAGGATATCGATAGGAAGCTCGAGGAATACGAAAAGCAGATAATATTTACTCTCCGTCGTACTTATTTCGGGGAGAGTACAGATGGGCGTTACACTCGTACAATATACGTACATTATAATCGCGTATGTTACACAAGCAAACACCGAACAAATTGCTTCTACTAAGCTACATGAAAAATGTAAACATGAAAAATCCAATATGAAAAATCGAAACTGGAACTGTACCGGAATTAAGTGCCAATTAGGTGGTAATTTCGCGCAGCACTTCCGATTTTGGTAGTTTAGTAGTTTAGCAGGACTTGCATTTGAAAATTAATTCATAGTCAAGGTGGCAAGTCAGACAGTCGAGAAATGTTTCCCGAGCAAATAGTACAAATCAACGACAAGTCAGGCGATCGAAAATTCTTCCTTCAGCAAATAATACAAGTCAACAATGCAGGTGGCCGAACGTTTGAAATTTTCCAAACCGGATGGATCTTTATACAACAATACGAAAGAAGATGAAAGAAAAGAGTTTGAGTAAAGATATCATATTGTAATGATATATTTATTTGTTATAAATATAATAATATAGTGCAGTATAATAAAATAGAATAGAAAATAACAAAATATACCGAAAAACGAAGTGATTATAGTACAACTTTCACGTTTTCTCACTGGTAATTTCGTTGTGTATGAAAATATGGTTTTGGTTTTCACCCATAACGAGAACTACCTTGTTAAACTTCAAATTGATCTCAATATTTTGAGATTTAATTTACACCAGGGAGAGAAGAACTTTTTTTTACTGTACCAATCTTACCCCGTGAAATGGGTTGACTATCTTTTCCTCACGCTCTTTTATCTGTACAGTCTTCTGTACCAATTCCATTCTACTTAGTTCATTGTTTATAGATTTGCTAAAGATACTATGACATTTATATAGACAATTTCCTCATTCGATCTTAGGCCTAAGAGGCCAAAAAACTTCCAACGGTCACCTTTAAAATATTATTTTGCCTATAAAGTTCTAACTAAAGTTAGCGAAAATATCCCATAAGAAACTGTTAAAACGGAATCTCAAGAGTTCGAGATAAGATTTGAGAGTAAAGAAACGTCTCTTTAATTATGCAACTATGATCTCCTTTTCATCGCAATCTCCTTTTCAAGCTGTGTGACCTCCTGCAGAACTTTTTAGATCGATCCCTTCGGTTCCACTTAGAGTACCGCTTTCTTCTTCGCATTAAGATACATCACTGTCGTATTTTTCGGGATTCTATATCTAAGAAGAAGACGTTGGGTGTGTTTCAGCTTGACAGAGGCGAACAAGTTAATTTTCGCGAGTTACATCCGACGTAGCTTCCATCGAATGCACCGATGTCTTATTGTGATCATGTCGGAGCAAATATCTCACTTTCCCAGTAATATAATTCGGGATACACACCTATTTGGCGTCACGCGTTAATCACATATAAATTATACATAAGGCACGAATACATCATTCGTCGACGATGGAGAGAGAGAGAGAGAGAGAGAGAGAGAGACGGTAGTGAGAATGTATCACGAACGTCGAATTCGCGGGATCTATGCGCGAGTCGAAGCGCGGATACGTAAACGCCGCTGTCACGTTCACGTCCGACTGCAACGTCACAGTTACGTTTCCTCTAATAGACGGAATTAATTATGATCGAAGCGTAAGAAAGTCGCCCGGCGTCGTCGAGCGTGTAATTATGATTGAAACGAAGACCGCGGGGGAGAGAGAGAGAGAGAGAGAGAAAGAGCCGGCCGGAGAGATAAGCGTTAAATGTAAATTTCGATTTAATGAAAAACTCTCCTCGGCGCATATACGAATGTAAAAAAGGCTTTTTGTTTTATAACCACTTCGCTCCGGCCTCCGCCGTCGTAGCTCTTCCGCGACGGGCCTGTGAATGGCAGGTACATATCCCCCTATTCCATTTTACTCTTCGTTCCGCTGAAAGCGGACCGTGGAAAATGGCTCATTAGTATTCAGGCGAAAAACGGACAGCCTGAATCGTACGCGTATAGATTATTGACACCTGCCGGCCGGAGATCTTTAGCGCCGAAATTTCGCTCCATCTAGAACGGAGACTCGACGCGGGAGATGGACGAAATTTGTGTCGCGGATTCGGCGTACAATTCGCCCGCGATATTCCACGGCGTGTATCCCATCGCGATACGATTTCGTCACGATTCACCACCAGGAGGGAGGAAGGATCGTAGCCGGTGGTAAATCCGAAAGAATCCTCGACACGCGGATGAACGGCCGAAAAGATGGCGCGTCGGCCAGCGTCCGCTCGAGAAATTACTCGCGCCGATATTAATTACGGACGGCGCGCGCGCTTCTCGTCACTCGTCGATTATGCCAACGCGAGTGCAACGCGTTCGAGAGCATGCCAGGAGCGTGAGCGAAAGCCCGCTTAACTCTCTCTCTCCCTCTCTCGCGCGCGTTCTATCGATCCTTACTTATCTTCTTAACTTTACAGTTTGCACGGCTCTCGTCGACCCCCCTCCCCCTTCTGTGCTGCATTATCCAAAACAGATATGCGCGAAGGCTCGTCCCTTGTCTGTTCCGCCGAGCTACTCTTACCCCCCTCCGCCCCTCCCGCCATCTTCCGCGAGAGCGATGGTGGTGGCGGCGTTGCGACGGAACGATCAGCCGATCGGCATAACCCCTTGAAATTCCACGCTCCCTTCCTAATTTCGTTTCCAGAGGGAGACGTTGACATTGACATGCCCTCGCGCATTATGCTCCCGTCCTGTTTTATTTAGGCGGCGGCAATGGCGTCGTATCGCGTGCAGCGCGCTATTACAGCGCCGGGAGGCACGCGTCCCCGAAATCATCCTCCGCCCCCCCCTTTCTTCCACCGCCTGGTTCAATCGGCGATCAAACCCCCTCCGGCTTGAGGTTCGTGTCGCGCGTCCGGGCCTTATATTAATAATCACATTCAATTATCTTACAACGCGAATTAAGACTAATTCGATCGCGTGCTCTTAATGAGCCCGCGGCGTTATTTGCGACGCGCGTTTACTCGCTCGATGGGTCAACGATCTCTCGCCCCGCGCATTCTCGCGAGCGAGTTGTCAATGGGACACTTCTCGTCGTCCATTCGCGATGTTCACGGCGAAGAACCTCGCCTATTTTGCGAAATTT
Organism: Dinoponera quadriceps; assembly: GCF_001313825.1. NCBI lineage: Eukaryota > Metazoa > Arthropoda > Insecta > Hymenoptera > Formicidae > Dinoponera > Dinoponera quadriceps. Next base: position 2,056,270 of record NW_014554309.1, read on the forward strand.
CTCGCGATTCCGCTAGATATAACGTAGATTAGAATACATGATGTCTTCTCAAAATAAGTTATCCCAATATAACACCAATTGGGAATTTTATTCTTACCTTAACCATCGAACATAGCCTCTTTAAATAATGGCTGAATGGTTCGTGCCGTGTGCGATTATTATCGAATGCCGAAGTTAGACCGAATATCGGGTTAGGAGGATAATAAATAGGATTATATTTTTAACATTACTATGCTTAAAAGAGCGCATATAATATATGTGTGTAAGCATTTATAAAATGTAATTACTTAAAGTGTTTTTGTATATTTTGTTTAATCGTAGTGTAAAATGGAAAGTAGGAAAGATCTCGGAGGAAACGAGAGTGAATTAATTAGATCTGTTCGTGTTTACCAGTTAGAATCCACTTGGTTTGTTTGAAACACTTTTAATCACTTCTGATTAGAGCCTGAGTAAATTTCCCAATTAGAATCCATAATTATTTTGGGAAATCGGATTGGATCCTTATTAAATCCCAAGAAATTTTCGACACGGAGATTAGTGATGAAGTAATAAATTTGTGTCCAAAGTCGCTACTAATTAGTGATGTAACGCTCATTTCTTCCTTTTTAAAATTTGTGTGAAATGACGGGACCTCATTTTTTATTTACTATCTTCTTTTTGAGATGGTTAAGGTGGTTAAAGTAGACGGTCCAGATTTTTAATGACAATATTAAAGCATCTCTACATATATTTATTATTTACCGAAAAACGGATTTTCTTATATCTGTATTTAAGTATCTAAGTAATAAATATTAATTAACGAAAGTAATGAACGAAATTAAGACAGATATACACACAATATTATAAACACGAAGATATTATTTATTTTCTATTTTTCTTATTAATGCTTTATTTATACGTCAGTTGAGTTATGAGAGTTAATAAAAGTACACGCATAATAGAAAGTGGTATATAAATATTTAAGTATGTACATAGTAATTCTGAAATTTTTGTGTAATGTTTCTATATAAATCTTCAATCATAATTGTTTCTTTTTAAAATTCTAAATATAGTTTAGAAGAAATTAAAAATAAAAGTTAAAAATAGAATATTACTCAATAAGAAAGCTAATATCGATATGATGTCGAAACAACGTCTTCGACGTCGAAATTAGCTCGATAACGCTGGCAAGAGTAAAAAAACTCAACGTCCAATTTTCGACTTATTTTTAAGTTACCTTGAATGAACTGACATGAATAATACGTAGATGGCTATTCCTATTATAGTTTCGCTCAATTTTACTCTTGTAACTTTATCTTATAACTCTGTTATCCGTTCATACGTAAAATCTGTATCGAAATAATATCACTATAATACTTTTGACCTGATGTCGAATTAACTCGACTCGGCATAGATTTGACATCAATTCGATGAGTTATTTTTTACTGGCAAGACCTAAAAAATTAATGGACTTCTGAAAATGCTACCTTCTAAGATCCTTCCAAGTTTCACTGCCCCCACATTAATCGGCAATTGACAAGCTATCTACGTTGAATCTTATACGCGCCAATAAAACACCTGCACTATGATACATCGAATTCACATTGGTTTCGATGTCAGTTGTTCGAAATTTAGCTGCTTTTGATATAAAAAATTATTCAAAATCAAGCTAATTTCGATGTCGAAAATTTCTCGAAACCAAGCCCGTCTGAATCTCGAATCAATATTGGATTTCTATCTCGTTTCAATGACAAAATTTCGATATTATTTCGACTTCTTTTTTCTCACTGGGTAAACTGAAAAAATACGTATGAAAAGTATAAAAATGTCATCTTTAACTGCAAACATTTCAGCTTCCGATCGTTTTTTTAATTTTACACATATATACTATACTTCACCGGGATCATATTCAAAAGTTGGTAACATAAAAAAATGTTAACATTTAGACACAAGACTTTTTATCGTGTAGCTTTTGACTCGGGCATATTGATGTGACTAATTGCATTTTTAATCAGATCGATATAGGAATGATGAGCTATTGAAAATCTAATATCCGTCGCTAAAACGGCCACCGAAACTGGCGAAACATCTAAGTTAAGTTTCTTCGTTTGACGATTTTGATAAAACGAAAATGTTATTTGCTTTATCTCCCCCGACATAACTCACGTCCAAGGATTTAACCTGGTTAGTAACAACAGATGATGGGTACTTCATGTTGAAATTGAAGGATAATTTATGTCATCCGTTATCCATCCCCATCATCTTGGCGAAGTGACCTGGATGTCGGGAAATCAAATGAGAAAATGTCATTTAGTGCATTTTTCCAATGTTTCAAAGAGTGTATTTTTGTGCAGCGTTGATTTCGAAAATCGCCTCTATAGAACTTTATACTGAACTTTATACTGAGAAAAAATATAAATAATACTGAGAAGAAATATATAATATATATCTGATCGGGATATTCCAGAAAGTAACAAACGGATGTATCTGATCATGTGCAATCTCCGATCAATCGTCAATTCGTTCGATCAAATTGTGTCTCAATCCGATGAAAATTACAACATACATGCATGGAAAAAAAATTAGTCTTAAATCAAGAGTAAATATTCTCACATATAAGTAAGAATATTATAATCTTCTTAGAACTTCTTACTTTTAGTCTTGAATTGAGTTCGAGTAATACTTCTATCAATATAAATTCAATATAAATACTCAATATAAATTAAATCAAACCAAGACCAAAAATCTCCTAAAAAGATTATGAAGAAGATTATTCTTTCTTATATGTGAGAATATCTATTCTTGATTTAAGACTCATTTTTTTTTCCGTGTACAAAGAGACAAATTTTCCGATTAGGTGTTTTCATCGGTAATTGCATAAATAACTTCGCTAGATATTTTATCGGATAATAAGAGTAACAATCGGGTTAATCATTTAATCGATTTATCCGATGAAAATTTCTCTGAATATAACAGTAGTCTTTCACTTGAGCTGAAAACAGATTACTAATCGTACAAAGGGCCCAGGAAACCATATAAAAATAACGTCAAGTTCTTTCGTCATGCCTGGGGATGATATATACTCCACCTCACTATGCAAATCGTAAATCGCGAACCGAAGATCAATCGCGGGATCGATCAACGCTGAGTGCGGGCGCGGATAATCTTGAGTGGCGTGAAATTCTCACGCACGATAGCTTCGCGATACCTCAGCGAAGATTACTCCGCAATATATATTTGCGAAGACAGCTCGGCGATATTTCTGCGGGGACGACGCAGTGGCTTTGCAAAGTTTACTTTACGCGATTCTCCGGTGAATTTTATATAACGACGGATTCCCTCTGTGCTACGCAATCACGACGCGAAGATGAGCGTAAAAAATCGCTAATCAGATGCCGCGAGATCCGTGAACATTCCGCGCAGAGAATTTCTTGGGATCTAATTTGGATTTAGTCCGATTTTTTTCCCAAAATAATTATGGATTCCAGTTGGGAAATCTGCGCAGGTTCTGGTTAGAAGCGCTATGCGCTTCAAACACACGATTCTAATTGGGAAACATAATCAGTTCCGATTTGGTCATCCCCGTCGGGGTTTCCAGAAAATTCTTTTCCGGTTTCTATTTTATGCTACGATTACGCGAAACATACGAAATATTGTAAGTATTCATATTTTATAAGTACGCACGCACATACACACAGGCGTACACACAAAAACATATACACACACGTACACCTACACGCTTGCGTGCTGTTATAAGAATAGTGGTATTAAAAATATAACCTCGTTTATTAAACTCCTCATTTGATATCCGCTTAAACCGTCACTCGACTCTGGCGATGACAGTCGCATATGGCAGGAAATAAATTGCAGTGCTCAGCCACTCAGCATCGCAGAAAAAAAAGCTTTATCTACATGGGAAACATACCGGTATCAATTTAAGATCTATATTTTCATATATATAAACAAGAATTCATGACCTTATATGAAAATAAAACTCACTTATACGACAAAATTCTGTATAGTTTCATTAAAAATATATTCTTGCTATTTAAGAATAATTTTCATGAAGTGAGAAAAAAAATATTGGATAGAAAGGATGACATCTTTAATTTCTAGGAATTGTATCATTTTGAAGAGGCCCCTCTTTCTGCCCATCAATTTTTCCTCTCGATTCATGAAAATTATCCCTTAATAACATATCGTTTTTAGCGAAACTATATGGGATTTCTTCGTGCAAGCAAGTTTTGTCTTCGTACAAAATTAAATATTCTTGTTTATATATGAGAATAAAATCTTGAATTGTTATTAAGTTTCTCTGCGCGTGTTCAGAGTAAGAATGGGATTCCTAATTGATGTAATAAAATAACCTATTTTGGGACAATTTCGGATATCCCAATCAGAGAATCTAGGTTACATCCGTGACAATCATGAGACATTTCTGCGCGGGAGCGCGGTAGTCTAAAATTTTTACCCTCCCCGACGGGCGCGATCGTGGGCGATAATTTCGAGTACTCGATACTAATCGCCAGAGTGCATTAATTCGCGGCATTACAACGGGACGACTCGCCTCGGCGACTTCATTATCGCGAGGCCATTTTACCGAACGCATTTAGCGTCTGGAATTACCGCGGCGGCGCTCCGTCGCTCTCCCTCGCCGACGTATAAAAAGTTGGATTAAATATAAACCATCCGGCGGGGGATAATTATCGACGGGATCGGCGACAGAAAAAGTCCCCGCTCGCCGAATATCATGCGGCGATAATCGTGAACGCGAACGCGAAATCAGCCACGGAATCGAGCGTCCTCCTGCTCTCTTACTAAGCCGCCGCCATAACATCGCCGTGCCTCTGGAAAGACCGAGCGATTTCCACGGCGTTTAACTGCTAAGCACTTCGGCTCGGCCAGTGGCTCACGCATTTACGGATCGAAGACGAAAGATGGGAAGAGCAAGCAGCGTCGGCGAAGGCAACGGAACGGATAGGATAAAGATAGATGCAGGGAGAGAGAGAGAGAGAGAGATGGAGAAAGTGTACGGCAATCTACTTCGCTCCATTCAATCAGCCATCGATTTCTTCGATTTATTGGCCGGTTTAGGGAAAAGACATATGGACGGTGCCGGCGTCGGCTGTCGTTACTTTGGTTTAGGGGATGACCGCCCATATTTTCATCCCCCAACCCCACCCCGACCTCGCTCTCTCTCCCTCACGCTCCTTCTCGTTCTCGCTTACATTCGTGCAGTTCGCGTATGTGTATATATATGTATGTGTACATATATATATATATATATATTTATGTGTGTGTGTGTGTGTGTGTGTATAGGGATATCTCGCATTCGCAAACCGTCCGACCGGTTTTACGTGCGAAGCAACGACCGACTTTTCGAACCCACCGGAAACTCGCTGACAGCGGCCTTTCATCGCAGAGATCTCCCCCTCCCCTCCACGTTTTTCTCCATTTTTCCCTCTTTCTCTCTGCCTCCCTCCCTCTCTTTTTTCTTATCGCGGAAGTTTTTAGAAACTCAACGAGGCGGCGAAGTCCACATATCGACGTGTGCGCCTCCGATAGTTACCAGCCAGGAATTTCTCGAATCCCGCGATGGGGGGAAACGACACCGGCTGCTCTACATAATGCAGCTCGCGCGACACGTCCATTCCCGAGCGAGTCGATCCGCTCGATAAAGTATCGACGAATAACCGTTGTGTGTGACATGACAAGTCTCCCGGTAGCGGAATATATGGATGAGCTACGAAAATAGAATAAACGAAATTGCGCGTGCATACCTAATGCGTGACACGCCGCGTGGTAAAAGTGCGACGGACGAGGCAACGCCGCGCGGTGGCGGTGTGCGGGGGCACGAGTGTTGTTTAATGATTAAATCGATATACCGCGCGCAATAAACGTTGCGCGACGATCTACGACGCGAGCAACTTTTTCATCAATTTACATAACGCGCAGGCCTCGCCTCCGCGTTTACTTTGAATTATTTCTATTTCACCGGAGTGCAACTCGGCTCTGCAACATTTCGCTCTGGAAAATCGCGTGGAATCGTTATTCGCGTACACGCGTCTCTTCATGCGTACACGATGTACCGAGTGTAAATTACCGCATGGCAATCCCGTGCGGAAAATTTCTTGGAATCTAATTGGCGTCCGGCCCAATTTCCCAGAATTTTATGCATTCCAGTTGGGAGATCTGCGCAGGTTCTGGATAGGAGTAATGTTAAAGGAGCGCAACGTTCCGTATGGAAATTTCCCAAACATTCTCAAGTATAGCATAGATTCTAATCTGATCACCCGAACTTATCTACTAGATGATTATAATATATCGCGATACCAATTGGGAATCTCATTCTTATCTCCAATATAAGAGAACTTTAGGAACACGTTGGGCAGGGCAAATGGAATCTGTCTGAGTTGTCCATTTAGAAGTGCAACTAGATTCAGTCGGTTAATCGGAATAGATCCCAATTAGATCTCATAAAGTTTTCTTTATGGGAAACCATAATATAACTATAACTAATAGATCTCCTTGCCCAACATTTTCAACAACATTTCCAACAAAGTTTTCCTTCTTCAGATTTATATTTCATATAGTTGCACTGAGAAACTCATTTAGTTGAATCAACTGTGTATGTTGAACAAGCGGAAAAGAGGCTTCATCCCGTATTTGGGATAAGAATGCGATTCCCGATTGTTATCGTAGTGGGATACCCCATTTTTAAAATAACTCGCGGTAAATCTAATTGAAATTTATACTGTACATGGGAAAATCTGGGAAAATCTCTATGCGGGATGTGTTATCCTACTGCCAACACAATTCGCTGTAACACTTCTCGACACGCGAGGCCACGCGCGCATCCACGATCTAGATTCCGGGTTTACAGCTATATGACAGACATCTCGCTAAGCGTAACGTGACAAATGAACGGATTCATATTATCAGTAATTACATCGGGATTAGCAACGGCCGGCATTAATCCCGTCGTAAATACATTTGAATACTTTGAAACGTTAAATACTCATCGGGCCTTAATGACGGATCAATGCGCGAGTGTAATCTATTTATGAAAATTGCGATCTGCCGCTCGCCCGGACGCCAATTGTGAGCCGTAAAGTGCGGCAAATGATCGGCGCCGTTATCGTGCAAACGCCGAACACGCCGGTACTAATTTCACAGAGAAATTTCGAAGGTCCCGATAATCGGGTGTATTTTTAAACGGCCACTTCCAAAATGATTCAATTCTTGGGCGAGTGAGTAATGCATTTTGTAGCATTTATTCGATTACGCCTTTGATCATCGATACTTCACATTCACCGGAAGGCAATTATAATTTCATTAATTCATAAAGATAGGATGCAGTTAAAATAGCTTTATGAATACGATATCATGCCGACAAACTTTCAACAAACGATTCAGATAATTGTTTTACCGTCCATGATTTCAATTGGTATCGTGCATTTGATCGCGTCAAATCGAATATACTAATATAATGATCTAATAGTAATGTACTATATTATATATGACAGTCCAATAGTTGATTACTATTTCGAATTTTCTGGGATTCTAACACAATCTGCAAAAAGTGTTTTAAATATATATTATCTATGTAAAAGAGTTATAAATTTTCTTAGTCAGTGACCGACTTTTACATTACTTTGTGACACCAATAATAATAATTTTATTAAACACACAGTCAGAAAAAGAAAAAGTGAGTAATAATACAGTATGTATATTAGGTGTATAAATTAATTCGGTGCATTCTTCACATTTAACGTCTTATAACCTTGGTTCGAATTTAATTTTCTCGCCCTATATGGTGATTTGAAAATACCAACCTTAAGCTGTAAGAAACACTAACAGTTGACGGCCTTGCCGACATAATCTCAGAAAACAGTAGTTATCACGATGTCGTCCGAAAAGGAGCCATCTGAGTTACTGCATCTTCTCTGCGTTCCAGTTGAATGAAAATGCTGCTCAGGCTACTGAAATGATTTGTTCCGCTTTGGATGAAGGTGCTGTGACATGTAAAACTTGAAAAAAGACCTTTTACCGGCAAATGGATTTACTAGGCAGACGATTCCGCTGCACGATAACGCTCGACCACATGCCGCAAAAGGAACGAAGGATCTCATCTATACATTTGGTCTGGGAAGTTCTCTCTCATGCGGCTTATTCGCCAGATCTAGCCCCGTCGGATTACCACCTATTTCGGTCGCTTCGACATCATCTGACGGATACGCACTTTAAAACAGTTGACGAGGTCCGAAAAAGCATCGATGACTTTATCGAGTCAAAACCGTCGGGTTTTTCTCCACGAGGGCATTCATCGGTCGCCCGATAGACGGAGTAAAGTAATAGAGAAAATAAAATAAAACATACGGAAATTATTATCGCAATATTAAACTTGCACTTGACTTTTTGTAAATAAACCACAAGCTTTAAGGAAAAGGGACACCGAATCAATTTGTACATCTAATATTTATTGTACTGTTGTTGTTACATTACGTTACGTTACGTTGTAGACACATACTTGTATCACGGTCCTTACAAATACTTTTTTTTAATCGTCACACATCACAAAATCGTGTGAAATCTGTTCTCCGGTTGCGTTTCTCTAAAGCGAACACACGTCGTGCCGCGAAGAGCGAAGGGCGCGACGTATTCATATCGTACAAACGCATATCCCCTCGGTATCGCGCAGAAGAGGAACGGTAAAAAAGTTAATAGTTAGTAGGCGGTCTTAATGCACCGGAGAACGAATTTTTAAACAAGCTGCATCGTAAGAAGAGAACGAGGACGACGACGACGACGACCAAGTCGCAAACTTACAGCACTTCTATCATTAAGGAGATTGTATAATCAGATAGCAACTTGCTACTTACTGCGGAGTATACGGCGGACAGCAGATGATCAAGTATTTTTTTCTCTCGCAGTCTCCCGAAGATGATCATTAATCTTCGAATTGTATTACCGTATTGCGTAGTGTTGCTGCTCGTCGTAACTTCTTCGGGCGGACCGGGGCGATGCAGTGACGTAATAACAGAAGAGTAATTAACCGTCCTGCAATCTATCCACTTGATATTAGCTATACAAGCTCTATCGAAGATTGAGCGCTTTTTTTTTCTTTCCCTAGTAAAGGATTTCAGTGGGATTAAAGACGATCGCTTTACGACGTAAATTTGACAGTGGTTTTCTCGTTGTGCAACACTCAAGTGGTCAGAAGTTTTCGGGCAAATTAAGCCCTGAGAATGGGAGCACAAACCGAAACCTTATCTCCCAGTTAAGTGGAATTAAATTTTACTCTAACAGAAATTTAATTTAAAGTTTGATTACCGAGATATTTAATCTGGAAAATGAAAAAGTTGCGGCAAATGATGGTTTCCCATCAAAGTTCTCCCGAGAAAATACCGGCTCGAAATCCGTCAAGGAGCCCGGTTATTAACAGGTGCGGGTAGATGCTGCACGTACACTGCGTACGTATATTTTTACATCATTAAAGCCATAACCCATTGTATATATCGCACGAAAGAGAGAGAGGTCAGCGAGCATCGATTTTTCTGCGCGCTAGGGACGTGGTGGAGAACAACGTGTGCGGTATTAATGGACGCAGTTGCAAATGAAACGAAGCTATCGCGGGCTCGTACGATAGGTGTGACAAATGGCAACGGAGAAGGCGAAGGTGCAAAAAGAACAAGTGGTGTATTGGAACATCGGTGCCGACCGGATGCAAAATGGCGGCGAAGGCGCCTATCGCACGCATAATCTCTCACACGGGACTTGTCCGGATATTAATCGCGGGAATCCTGTCAATTAGCCATACCTTGGATGAACTTTGAAAGTGTTGTAGTTGCAAGTTTTTCGAGATGACAATTTGTAAATGGATGATATAAAAACGATGCGCTTCCGAATGCCGCGGACTGTTTTGAAATATCTTTAAAATATTTTAAAATAAAATATCTCTAAATATTAAAAAGAAATAATAAAGTTACGCGGAAAGAAAGAAATTCTCAGTTTGTATAATATCAGGTACCGGAAAATGTTCGTGCGGTTTCCTTCTTAGCAACGAAGTGAAGTCGGATTTCAGTCGGTAATTCGCACGTGTAATGTATGAAGTTGGTATCGACAGAAAGTTACATTTATGCCGTTGGTATACATGATGTGCAGCTTCCAATTGCTTCCACATTCCGTTGTTTACGTGAGGTTAAAGATAGATAGGGAAAAGTTCGAAACTCGTGCTTTCTTGCTTTATGAGTTTAAACTTGAAAATACAGCGTCGAATGCAGCAAAACGCATTTGCCAGCGTGTGTGGCGAAGGCGCTGTTAGCGAAAGGACAGCACAAAAATGGTTTAAGCGGTTTAAGGAAGGTAATGAATCGCCAGAGGATGAGCCGCCCTCGGGTCGTCCATGTGTTATTGAAGACGATGAACTGCGTGGATGTGTGCGTTCAAACCCATAAAAAAAGACGTGCGGACGCGGAGAAGGGACGCGAAGTCAATGTTGACTACTTCGTCGAATAAAGTTACTTTATAAAAAAGTTCAGAGTGTTTCGGTTCTGACCTAAGAATCCGCACGAACTTTTTCCGGTACCTAAAATAAAACCCGACGGAAATTCGGCGACGTTCTCATATCTCGTATCTCTGTTATCGCGAGCGAAAACATTCGTCTGAACATTCGATTGCGTTAAAACTCGGTCGAAACGACCAGGGACAATTTATTGAACATAAGTCTCCTCTAGGAATTTTTCTGTTCCTACAATCGAGATTTTCATTAATCCCCAGATAAGGGAAAATAAATTACACGAACCGAGTCTTTTTTTTCCGTGTAAACACCTAATCGCCCTGAGTCAAAAGTTAGAAGCTAGTTAGAACTGGTCGAGCTGTATTAAATTTCCTAGCTCGTTACTAGGTCGTTACTGGCCTCTTGATTATTCATTAAAATGTGAAATCGCTTTTGTGAAGTAGCCGTTGCCCATAACCATTACGTATCAGATATGATGTATTAACCATTAAATTACAGATGTGACAAAGTAGATAGCGCGTGCGCGGCCGATATGTGTCTGTTCCGAAATATACAATTCAGCTACTACATATATAGCCGCCATTAGCGCTTAAGGGAATGCCATACTTGAAACTTTATTGACAGAATACTTTTTGCAAAGAAAAAAATTTTCCGCAAAGCTTACGTCTTATTGGTTGGACAGAATTGTAAATGCCTTTACACGGTGAAAGTAAGCGTGAAAATGCATGCGGTGCGTTGCTCGATATGCGACGGGAACGATTAAAAATTTCAAGATTTCACATCTCTACCTGTCAGCGTAAATATTTATCCGAAACAGAAATCCCGCGGGTTGTACAGGTCGAATGTATCAATATTGCTATCAGGAAGATTTCAAAGAACATTCAAAGAACGTTGCGTTATATAACAATATTCTAAGAACATTCTTATATTTTTTCAATGAAATTTAGAAGTCTGAAAAGACCCGAAAAGTTTGCAGGGAAATTGTTTTATGTTTTGGTTAGATTTTCCGTTAGATACGGTCAATTAGAATAATACATGTTCATTGCGTGTACGAGAAATACAAAAAGAATAGCGTGATCGTATCATGTTTATGTAACATGACGTTTTGAGGATCGCTTCACAACATTACCGACGCTTATCAAATTCGTCATCGATTTTGATATCCCCTTAAAAATGAGGTAACAAATTAAGAGTGAAGGTACATTATTCCGTAAAAATCTTAAACAAACAGAAGTGAGTGTTTCATTATTATTCGACAATCGCGATGATTTTCATCTCGTAACTGTAATTTCTTTCGTTTAACCATCAGCTGACTTATTTATCGAACCATTATTTAGCTATTAGGAAAAGTGAACATTATATTACTGACTATTAGCGATACAAATTTGCTGATTCGCATAGCTAGACATCCACGAGATTCAATTTCTACAGAGATATTTAAAGAGATATTTCGATCACAGCCGATCGACGCAAAGTTAATAGAAAATTATTCGATCGTGAACTCAGTTGCCCCGAAGAGGTACAATCAATCACAAGACAGTTGCGATACTTCTTTTATACATGTTTTGAAACATACCAAAGTTACAACGAAGTGAACCTATTATTCACGAACATGTAGATGGTCAGGCAGCTGCCAAAACTACATTTACACGTATATTTTTGACAGCTGCCTGACCATCTACATGTTCGTGAATAATAGGTTCACATCGTCGTATGTTTTGTTTGTTCCGAAGCATATAAAAATGAAACTGTTGCAACCGTGCAATGACCGACTCGCGCTCATCGGGAACGAACGAACGAAAATTGCAACGCGGCGGGAAAGCAAAACGACACGTTCGATCATAGGTCCGTTTTCTGTTACTGCACTAGCTGCACCCCACCGGCTGCAGTTCACAAAGTATACACTAAAGCGTTTTTTATTGCAAAACTGGTGTCAAGAACGCTGTTCGTTATTACAGTGCGAATTCGATGTAATAGTTCACTGAACTGGCCGCACTTGGTCCGGAGTCCAGTGCAAATAGTGCGAGAATTGGGGCTTAACATAGCCGCTAAAATTAAACAGTGAATCGTATAATAGTAACAAGTTACGCGGGTAAGCGTGGAAATAGAAGATTTCCCAGATTGAAAATACTTTATTAATATTGTGACACGTAACATAAAATTAATATACAAGTTATAATATATACAAGTATATAATATATACAAGTTATATATACAAGTATATAATATATACAAGTTATAATATATACAAGTTATAGTATATACAAGTTAAAATCGTCGCTACTTGTTGTTAACAGAATAATGTCAAATTTATAAGATTATACAATTTTACGCTGATTTACAATATAATGATAATATTGTACTTTTTATAAGTGCTAATTCCTATTTATGAATTAAAAATGCAAGCGCTAATATATACATGTATTTTTTTAACGTAAATGTTTTTACTTGTTACAATTGCTGCGCCTAACGGTAGATTAATAAGGTTTCCTTCTTCATTAGGAGAGTTCTAGCATGACAAGTATCTTGTTGCGCGCCATGTTCAGTCCGCACGTTCCTTGCTCGTCAGTTCTCGCTTGCACTAATTCAGTTCTAGCTGTGCTAGAAACTTTTGTGACAGGCGAGCGAACCTACAAGCCGCCAGCGAGCCGCCGGTGTGGCGCGCTCGGCAGGTGGGCCTCGCGACTCAAGGTTCTAATTTAGCCGGTTGACCCGATCGGAGACCTCGGGGAAGGAAGGCGGCGGGACGGGGTCACACACAGTCGATGAGCATCGATTTTCTCGCGCGCGGAAGAGTCACCGGTCACGCCAACGAGCGGGTATTAATGGATGCGGTTGCAAATGAAACGGGGCTATATCGCGGCGTGGTGCGGCGCGTGTGACAAACGAGGAAACGCTGGAAAAGCGAGAAGGGCAGAAAAAGAAGGCGGTGGGCGACGCCGACGGTCGACGCAAGACCGAGCGGTTGCCGTGCGAAGAACAACGTCGCCATCGGTCTGCAGTCGACGGAGAACGGCCAGAGCGACAGAGGCAACCGCCGGTTCCACGAGAGTGGCACGTAATCGTTTACACGGAATTCGCACGGTGCGACGTGTAACGAAGAAAGAGAGAAACGAAAAGAGAGCAGGGGGTGAAAGAGGGAATGAGAGAGAGAGAGAGAGAGACGGGACGGGTTAGTCGGCACGAAGGACGCGTGGAATTCGTTTGCGTTTTAATGAACATGCGAGTGATCGTAGTTCTTCCATCCAGACTGTTGGCCGGCCGTTCGACCGGCGATGACACACGAGCGCGCGCGGAATTGTACCCTCGCCGCCGACAAAAAGGTTGCGAGGCGTTTCTTTCCGGAATAAACGAACATTGCGACGGACGATCGCGAGATTTCCATCCGTTCCGAAATTCATCGAGGTGAAAAACTTCGGCTCTTCCGGCCGCCGGCCGCACGCGTGCGGCGATGGCGGAAAAAGTTGACGACACATTCACCTCAATTGGCTCTTCAGTAAGCGGTCCCCTATTTCTAGTAGGAAAATTTGCCTCCCGAAGATCGTTAAAAATACGAATTCCCTTCTGTCGGATATGAATGCGTCGCGGAACTTTTGAAAATGCAACCGGTGTCGCCTTTGACTCCGCGACAGTCGCGAAAGGATTGTGACTCGTTTTCGTTGCTTTCGTTCCGTCGCGGTTCTCAGTATTTGGAAAATGAATGAAAACGGGCAAGCTCATTCGGAGAGGTTTTCACGATTGTCATGACGCGACATAATTGGCGATGGAAATTTCACAATTGTTTCGTTACATTTATTTACATTGAAATCCATTCGTGAATTACCGTGATCAATTGATCGTTAAATTTACCCCGCCGTCGTACAATGTAAATGATGTAAATTTACATCGTAACTGCATGTACTCAATGTAAATTTTGCTATGATGCAGCAGTAAATTTTACATTATTGATGCAGCAACAAATTTACTGAAAAAGTTATTCCGAGAGATTTTCATATTACATTTTACACGACATGTTGTTCCAAATAAATTGTGACAATTTTCTTCATATTTTCTTTGTATTTGTGTCTCGTCATTCTATGCGAATAAGTTGTCGGCAACCCTGTCGATCTGAACAGCGGCCGGGATTTACAAACTTTTTTCAGAATTGTAACTTAATGGACACGACCGTGAAAATAATTTACACGAGTCAACGGATTGTTACGAAACACAGTTATGACGGTGTTGTTTATCGCGATCCGCATCACGGGCTTCCTCGTGAGAATACCAGCGATGTGTAGGAGGGAGGGGGTAGGAAATGAGAAAACTCTTACACACACGGCCGAGAGGGAGAGAGAGAGAGAGAAGGTCGGGCGGATCGTGGAAGGTCTAGTCACCCCAGCTTAATCGTGCGCATACCATATGTCCAGACACATCCGGTACGGTTATGGCGAACGTGTCCACACTATCCTAAATTGCCTGCCAGGATCGTAACTGGTGTTTCCGCACGGTCGTGCCATATCCTGGATTTTTTCGCCATCACCGTGAGCACCGTGGAACGAAAGCCGAAGATTACTCCGCACCACGAGCATATTATTTACATCGGAAGGGCTACGATAAAAAATGGACCAACAAGTACAAAACATTCCATTAATGCAGTCTCATTCCCTAGACAGTGTGACGTAAATAAATTTGCAATCGGGCGCATTGTGTCCAAATATTCGTGCAGCATGATTATTGATGATTTAGTAAATCGATAATGATGCACCGAAGCAGCGATTACAACGCACAACTTTTCAGAAATGATACGTCCAACTGTAAATTTTCAACGTGCCTAGAGAACGGGACTGTATTAACGGGATCTTCTGGAGAGCACTAATCTTGCAATAGGCATTCACTTGGATATTCGTCGACATCGACAACTAGTCGCTTCTTCAACGAAACGCGGCATCTTTGCGCACGCGAGGCGTGCGAGCGAACGAACAATATGTGTAATGGACCAGTAAACTCAAATATGTCGGCTTACAGAACAACCCGACCCTATCTTTTTCTGCATGGTTCAGTGATAAAGGCTAAAGATTGACACAAGACCCGAAGTGATTTAAAAAGTGGTTTGGAACTCACATTATGAAATAGCATTGTTAAATAAATTACTTACCGCCGATTTGTTACTTTAATTTTCACAAAAAGACAGCCCGACAAAAAATTCAGCACAACGGAAAATTGGTGCTAATAACACGACCAAACGGCGTTTGCAAGCAGAAACTGTCACTTCAGCTCTCTTTCCAACTACAACACACAGAAAGCTGTATAGGCATGCATAAAGAAAACAAATGGCTCCCAGTTTGTCGGAAAATGATTACTTCTTGGAATTTCCCAGCAAAGATGACAATCTCAGCTGCCACCCGCTGCTCACTGCATTACTCGGCCCAGAGCTGGCAGATCGTGGGATGCGGGACACCACTATCGCATGCGATAACTGATTCTTATTGTTGCTGGGAGATCCTAAGAAGTCATTTCTCCTACAAACTCAAAGCCATCTTTCTTTATACATACCTACACAATCCGTTCCACTGTTTCTGCACTCATTCGCGCTCAAATTGATTGATTAATTACTCATTAATGATCGCGAAATTCGCAAAACAATGCTTGACTTTTCTGCTGAATTTAACTAATTCCACCTTCAAATGAACGGAAAAGTTTTGGACACCATATGACGAAAATATAACCGGTATATTTACCTGCTCTCAATCACAATCGCTAAACACAAAAGCGTCCAGGTCATGCTTTAAGTGGTAATCGATCGTATCGATCTTCCCAACGACGCTTCTCTCGAATCATATCTGGGATTCTAACGCAAACCGAGCCGATATTCGGCATGGAGAGCGGCCCGCGGATAACGCACTTCCTATCCGCTACGGTTTGACATCGCGTCGCGTTTCACGCTCGACACCGCGGCCGCCCATCCGTGACGCGATCTCCGCGAACATCTGGGAGCCGGCCCTGCCGAAAGATTTATCCCTCGCGGTAGAACGTAATGACAGGGCATCGGCCATCTCCGGTGCATAACTGTCACGTCGTATTGCCGGCGTTTCGACGTGACGACGATGTGACGCGATCAAGATTTCGACCTACCCTCCTCTATACCTCCCCCCCCCTCCCCCTCCTTCTCTCTCTCTCTCTGCTTCGCGGCACACACGTGACGACAACCGACCCCTCGCGCGCGTTACATTGACAGAATATCGTTATCGGCCAATGGCGATCTGCGACGCCACCGTCGGGACCGCGTAACACGCGGCCGATATTACGGGCATAAAAGGCAGCCGCCGAGGCGAGAAGAGAAATTCCCGAGGGTGCCAGAGATAATATCGCTAGCGATGTCCGAAGCATCGTTATGAGTGTCGACGTATTTTCCGTCGAGCGGCCGGCTCGCATCGCGAGCCTCTGTGTTGCTCACGCACGATTATACTAGAATACGCCGGAGCAGAACTTACCGGTATTGCGGTCGTATGAAATCGATCTGGTCCCCTTTCAAACACGAGTGTCCCGGCATATATTATTACTTCCAATCTTGTACAGAGAACTCCATTAATGCGGCCGTGTTCCCCAGCGACATCGAAAATTTCCAATCAGGCGCGACATTTCGGAATATTTGCGCATCATGACTTTGCCGCTTCGGAGCCTCGTTGCTGATTCACCGAATAACCCCCGCAGTCATGATGATATGCGAATATTCACGTTCGTAATGCGCCCGATTGGAAATCTCCGATGTCGCTGTAAGTAAGAAATTTTAATGTACAGTGAATTCCATTAATGCTGTTCCATTCTTCAGGTGTAGTGATATTGAAAATTTCCAATTAGGCCACGTTGCGTGAAAATTTGTGCGTCATGACTGCTACTGAGCTAGCAAATAAGTTCCGTGCCTTTACGTTCGACGTCTCGGAACTCTGGTGCAAATTTACATTTTTTCCCGCCCTACGATCTCGTATTTGAAAGGTGCCGAGCTTGAGCTTTGAAAAGCGCTATAGTCGACGGCTTCGCCGACGTAACCTCGGAAAACAGTAGTTATCACGATATCGTCCGAAAAGGAGCATCCGAGGCACTGCATATTTTCTGCATAAAACCCTCTGAACGTTATCGACAGCAACTTATTCATTTAAGTGACGAAATCGGGTCGATGAAAGACTACTTGCCGGCAGCAATCGGACTGTGTTTTCCGCGTACGTATGAAGTAGGATATCCCGTATCAATGATGGGAGCTCCCATGCTCGGTAAGTCTTTCTGTATTTGCTTGATATACACCTTCGAATCTCAAAGTGCAAACGAATCGGGCTGAGGAGAAATGAACGAACAACGAGCAGCAGGACGAACAGCCGAACATCCATCTACGATGTTCGTCCGCTAATCATTCGCTGGATTGTAAGCTCATTCGGTTAAAGGGATACTTGAAGATATGCGCGTGAAGAACAGCGAGCGTGAGCCAAGTTTACGAATAAATGACTCCCTCGAAACGCGTCGTTCAATTTTCGGAGGAGCTTCCGAGGTCCGACGGGGAGAATCGGCCGCGCTCATTATCCCGTTCGTTCCGCCAGTTCCACCCCGACCCTCGCCTCTCCCCCTGCCTTCCTTTTACCCCTCGACAAAATCTGCGGCTTTCTAGCGCAAAAATCGAGCACTATATCCCGGTCGGGGCCGGCTAGATCACATCTTTTATTCCGTGAGGCCGAACTATATAGAGAAATTCGATTTTGCGCAATCCGGGCCCGGCGGAGCGATCATGAGAACGGTAAGATATCGGCGGTTCGTCCGGAAATAGGTATCGGATCGGGTCGCCGCGATCGCGGCATCGCAAATAGCGTTCGCCCGCGCGCGCCTGCTCGTGGATCGTCGCGTGCGCGAGCAGAGAGAGAGGGGAGGGAGAGTTCTCTTAATGATACATTTATACGCGACTGATATCGGACGTGTTCTCTTAACGATACATTTATACTCGGCCGATATCGGACGAACGCGGCACGCGGAGATAACCGCGCACACGCGGGAGTATCGTCGACGACGACGGCAGCGGCGGCGGCGGTAAGCGACGGTGGCGCCATGCCGAGCGAATAAAAGCAAGCGGCAGCCTCGGGAGCGTTTTGCAGATATTCCGTCGGCCGCTATCGCTTTTTATGACCGCCGATTGTACGGTCGCATGCTCGCAGATAGGCGAGCGGAGCGGGCATGCGGAAACAGGACGGAATATGTGGGCGGCCGGTACGCACACGCGCGGTCGGTTGTATTAACGCGCCCCCGCGAGCACGTGTGCGTGTGTGTATAGTTGAAATAATAGTAGAAGCAGGGGTTATCCGGCAACAGAACGCGGCGCTACAAGTCAGGCCGCGACGCGCGCTCAACCTCCGACCTCTTCCGCTGCTCTGTTGATGCTCGCGGGCTCCTTCCTTCCTCCCCCCCTCTCTCTCTCTCTCTCTCTTTCCGCCGTCTCTTTCTGCGTCTCACCGACACGATAATACCGATGTCGCGGGGACACCTCTCGACACACCGGTCCGCTATCGCTGACGAAGAGGCAGAACGGCGGAGGGTCGTTCGGTGCAAGCCGCTGCAAACCGCCTGCACACTCCCGCTGGTAACACGCGATATCCCGCCGGTTACTCCGGCGGATTTAAATAATATTCACTTTAACAGATTTTAGAACGAGTTTCATTATTTTTCTCGTTTCCACGGTAATTCGCGTCCCGCCGGGAAATATATTTCGCCCGCGCCCGTCTCGGCGGCTCTCGCTCCCCCCCCTCCCCCCTCCTCCTTACCCCTTCCCACGACCTACCCCGACCACCCCGCCGAGCCCTGACTTTCGCTCCTTGTAACGCATTCCTTCTTCCTCTTCCCCGTCCTCCCCCTCGCACCTGCTAGCTCGCTGGTTTCTCCTCTGTACCCTTTTCCACCCTTATCGCTAGTTCCTCTTCTATACTTTCTTTTTTCTCTCCTTTCTTCTCCTTCTGTTTCTTTCCGTCTCTCTCTCTCTCTCTCTCTCTCTCTCTCTCGACCTCCTTTCAACCATTCTTTCTTCACGCTCGCGCTCGCCCACCGTGCACGGTACAAGAGACTTTTATCGTTTTGCGCCGTTTATGTTTATACGCCGGAATAAAACGTCCGATGGCCTCCTCGCTCGCCATGAAATTGAAATCTTACTTTCCCGCCGGAGGTGTATTCGTGCACTCCCTCTCTCTCTCTCTCTCTCTCTTTCCCTTCGCCAGCTGATCTATCGTTATAGCGGTAGGTACTGCTGAGCGAAACGGGACGGATCGGACGGTCCATTAACTATTTCGCCAGTTCGCTCCTGAATTCGTCATCCACATCCGGCTCGTTCGCCACGTCTGCACGTCGCCGGGCTGCGCGAAATATAGTCGCGGGCTTTTTACAATCTCTTGTGCAATCTCGACACGGTAGCGGTGCTGTCGGAAAACTTAAACTCAACCAAAGGAACTTCTCGCCTGCATTATTTGCACTTGTGTATATATATAAGAAATGCAAAAAGAGCAGCGTGATCTCGTGTCAGTATTTATATAACATAACATTTTGAGGATCGTCTCTACGTTATCGGTGTTTATCAAGTTCATTATCAACTATTCCCTTAAAATGTTTCGTGTATTTCTTTCAATCGTAATGTAAAACGGGCAGCAGAAAGTCTTTTGAGAAACGAGGGTGACCAAATAGGATGTGTTCTATTTGGAATCGTATGTTTGAAACGTTACACTTTCCGATAAAACCAGAACCTGCGTGGATTTTTCGGATCGGAACCAGTCATCATTCCGAGAAGTCGGACTGAATCTCAATAAAATCCCTCGAAATTTTTCATACAGTTTGTCACATAGATCTACGCAGAAACACGAGCTAACGTGTTCGACGCTATTCCGCAAATCGGTCCGTTGATTCGATGGCGAGCTCAGTCTTTCGCAGCTTCGCGCTGCGCCGAGGCCGCACGGCGGATCAATCGATCGGACTTTCGCCAACTGGAGAAGAAGAAGAAGAAGAGGGAGGCCTCGATTAATTGACAGCGAGTTATGCATTCAAAGTGTCGTTTTCGCGACGACGGCACAGCGGAACTTCGTATCGGCAGTCGTGGCGGCATCGATATGATAAAAGATCACCGTTCGAATATTAACGAGGTCCCCGGCACCTTCCCCCTTTCCCCACTCTTGCGGCAGAAGTTACGAAATCTGGCGTTAAGCGGTTGGAACGTGAGTGCAGGCGAGGGAGTAGCTGCGTGCCCGGGAAACCGTTGCCTGGATTTGGTGGCGATGTAGCGTTTTCGGCGAGACGAAGGGCGGAGGAGCACAGACACGGTAGCCCCTGAGGCTGTGGGATGAAGAGGGTGCAGAAAGCCCTTATCTTACCTGAACTCCTGCGCTGCAGTCGGGCATTCATAAAGTCTCAAGTTAAGCCTCTCTCCTCGTTCTCTCTTCGCTCACCCATCCCATTTACGCTCTCTCACTCGCCCATTCTCTCTCTCTCTCTCTCTCTCTCTCTCCTTCTGACGATTCGCCACTTTCGTCGTCTCTCGTTGCGTCCTCCGTCTTCCTTCTACTCGAGGTTTCTACGTACACTGGCTTGTACCGGCTTGACCGAGAAGATATAATCCGCTGCACACACTAGTTACAACCCATTAGTTGCTCCTAGCTGGCTCACCACATACATACTCTATCTTTGCCTTTCTCTCTCTCTCCCCCCCACTCCCTTTCCGTCCTTCCTTTCTACGCCTCTCCGCTTTTGCTCTCCGCTGCGGCCCTTAATAATGCATATAGAAGATGCTTAATCGAGTCTCGTTACTCATTTGTGATTCGGTGGATGCGCTCTCGTTCTTCGCCCCTTCGGCCGCCGCTTTCCGCGCTGTCTACCTTTAGGAAGAACCTTTCATCGATAGCACGCTTTCGGGCGTTACGGGCGCAGCCGGGGGAGGGGGGGTCCACCTGAAAACCTTTCTAGCTCGGCGAAATTAAATGACCGCGACCCGCCTTGAAGTTTCGATCCGTTGATCTAATCAGCCCTATCACCCGCCGGCGTGACCCTCGCCGGAAGATTTGATTGTCGGTAAAGCCGCTGGCTGGCTTGCTTGTCGCGGATTTTATAAGCCCGGCTGTATTTTCCCGCGCGCCATTCAACGGAGTGTATTCACGGAAAATTGCGGACCGAAACATTGTTTAGGTCGATCGGCGCCGGCGTGATAACGCAATAAGCAATATCTTCCGTGCGATTAAAGGCACATCGACCGCCGCGATGAGATTAAACACAGCACGCATTTCTCTCGAAGACAGGAGCATTCATGAATCGGAAAAATACCACGGTAGTTTCGCCAGGCTAGGATGTACTTGCAACGTCGAAACAATTTCAAGGCGGTGGGGGAAATTTAAAGAGCAACGCGAACGACACGATTACAACGATTACAACTGTACGCTGGCTAGAAACCGTAGTCACAAACACAACGAATATTACCGTCTTTCTGCTGTTCTCGTATTCAAGTAGGAAATAACTGCTGGCAAGGTATTAGTTCCGGTGCCGATTTTTAGTGAACAATACGCGGATAAAAGTAATCTTGCCGTTGTAGAGGAACCATTGTTGCTACTACATATTCCTTGCGGTGTATCGATAAAATTTACCGACATAAATGAGCAAATTATTAATAATCAGAGCAGAAACAGTATTGTTGCTAGGAAAGGAAATACTCTGCTGAGTGAATTTGTCCTTAGGGTGTGTTGGAAGCTAAAGCTTGACTCCTTTTATTCCACACAGCATATTCCATACGAGGGACGTTCTCAGGACGTAAGGCATCCTTCCGGGCATCCCTTCGAGGTCGGTATTCTGATGGATTCTAGTGGACGCCTATCACTATTCAATTCATTGAATATCATACGAGCCTTTATATAAATCAGGTTAATTTGCTGTTAAAACAATATAGTGTTTTCCTACATTTGCTTAGTTGTTCTCAGTGGCGAAATAAAACTTGCGAATCCAGCGAAATAATCCAGCGAATGGCAATTCGTATTCTTAACAAGCCATTTTGCTGTCCACGTGTGTAACTGACAGATTTTGTCGCGACAGCATAAGATTTGTGACTTCAAATTATCTTTTCCCGTGGACTAGACGCCAGTACCGATTTCATACCGGCGAAACACCGGGACGATAACAATGGGCCAAATTCGAAAGACAATACTGTAACTGTATCGGTTTTCAATATTGCAAAAATGCCGAAACTTTTCATTTCCCGATACTGGGGCAGTACCGATTCCTAGTAATGAGTATTATTATTACACAGTTGTTGATACCACAGCCACTGTTGTACCCTGCAGATGTACTTTTAATATCATATGAGGTGAGAAATATCGGAGCGAAGCGGACCCAGCTGGGATTAAGTTCGAGTTTTCCGCTTGCCAGACAATCCATCTTACTACTGAACTATTTAGACTTCACGGTTGCTGACATTTCTTATTGTCCTATTTAAGGCATTGGCATCGCAACGCGAAATCCGTATTTCACTGCTGAATCGGCGCCTCGTCAGTCTTCAGTACTGGTCGAATATATACGATTCCTACATAGGACGCGCATACACAGTACTATACGTTATACTTATACGTTATATAATAGTTACTACCCGAGATAAAATGTTTTCCCATACCGGCATTAGAAATAACACGCGATCCAAGCTGCAGCGTCGAAAATGCGTATATCAGAGTAGGGGACATTTTTGTCCTTCCGATATTTTCTTGCACATACGGGAAATTTATATACAATCAGGTGAGAAAAATCTATCTGACGAATTATTCGTTTACGCTCGTATTATATATTTGAACTTTAGTATGAGCACAGTGGTGAATTATGTTGTCAGTATGCTGTATTATTCGACAAAAACGTTCGACTTGTACACGCGTTCGACGTGGCGCGGCCCGAGTCGCGACTTCTTTCCCCGACGAAGAGAAGAACGCGCGGGACGATAACTTTTAATCTCCCACGAGTATCGCGCGTTCGTGTCATTGGAATGCGTAAAACTCGCAGGGGAGCGGACGGTAAACTTTATCAACATGCGAGACGTAAAATTAAACGGCTCCGGCGCTTTATCGTCCATTTTCGCGCGCGAAACGAACGAGCCGTATCTTCGCGCGATACGGTATTCGATCTTTATCCCCGGCCCCGCCCCGGATTATACGATTAATTCTTTCTCCCGGGCCGACAGAAGATGCCCAAGGAAGGGGACGGAAAGGCGAAATTCGCAGTCCGTCGTTGAGTCCGCGCGTAACCATCGACGCGGGCAATTACACGCACGAGAGCGCCTCCGCGCGCGCGCGCGCGCGACTCCGCCATAACGAGAAACGTTTACATATGTATATTACCGCGTTTATTTACGTCCATCGATGTGCAACAATGCCCCGCGCGCGCGCGTTAATTGCAGGTGCCGCGTAGACGTATTATAGTCCGGCCCGTAATATCGCCATCAACCGTGAAATGACGCCGCGCGCACCCGTCATTAATTTACAAAACGGTCATTAGAGCGTGGGACATACGAAGTAGCTTCTTCTGGATTCGGCCGGGAAACGGTCGTTTAAAAAATGCCCGATGAATATGCATAAACCGGCCGACCTTTAACGACCCGCCAAATTAGAATATACAACCTCGTGAAAGTTATGTAATTTCGTGTCCCTTGTAATTAGTGAGTATGTACTCTCTCTCTCTCTCTCTCTCTCACTCTCTCGGTCGGAGCGTCCGCCAACGGCGACGACGACGACGGCGGTGGTTCGCTTTCCGAGGGCGCATATCTTTGCAAATATTATAGCGCGAAGAAACACGCCCGTGGCGACGAAGCGACGAAACGCCGCCGTTCAGTACACGCCTCGTCGGTCGGCGCGCTATATCACTTAAAGTTATCGTAAAAAACATCCCCCCCCCGCTAATGCCCCCGCTAATCCGCCTGATCTTTCCTTTCCATTTTTTTCTCTCCCCGTTTGCGCTCGGCTGCTTTCCTTTCCTTCCTTTGTCCCTTCCCTCTCACGCTTAATATCTTCCGCATTTCCATCGCGCGCATTACGCGAAATTAACGACGAAAAAGCGACTCGCGAATTCGCGGGAGGACGGCGGGGGCGAGCGAGCGCTTTCGGGGGAGGGGGAGAAAAATGCGCTCGCCGGGATTTTGAGTTTCCGCACCCGTGGCTCGCGCTTTTAGGCGGGCCGATTTTAGGTCGTGAAAGCGCGCGTCCGCGGGCCTGCGAAGCGATAAAAAATCGCGCACGGGGACACAATGCGCGCGACAATGGATAGTCGGCGCTTTACTTTCGTTATTTTCCAACCATTTCCCTCCTCGGCGTCAAACATCCACACCATTATACATAGGGTGTTCTTTTACGTAAAACCAATCTGTAACGTATGATGCATTGCTCCGCAGCGCGCACACATGCCACGGCCCCAAAGTCCCTGATGTATGGTGGAACGGGGACGGCTCATTGGTCTGTTTTAGGGAAACGGTTTCTGTCCCGGGGGTGTATTTCGCTTCTGCCGCCCGGCCCGACCCGGGGTAATATTGGATTCATCATTCAAACATCTTCAGGATCGCCCATCCGTGCCGGGATACGTATACCGTTGAATATAACGAAATCAGCATTTGTTTCGGGGGATGCCCCGCGTATGCGCGCGATAAAACAGCGCGCCCGAAAATAACGTGGCTTCGCCGTGCGTAACGCTGTGCGGTGTCTTCTCGCGGCGCGCCTCTCGCGAGATATGGGAAAAGGATCGACCTGACATTTTGTTATTCCGCTTCTAAAACCGTGCCGAAGGTGCGGAATTAAAATCTACGGATACGTAGCGTCTCTTCTCTACTGGGACTCATTGTAGCTTTATTTGAAAATTATCACACGTCGTCTTGTAAACGACTGCTTTTCAAGAAGCCGGAGAGATGACGCTGCGGAAAAGCAGACTCGAAAACTCCGACGTATCCGTAATGCCTACGTAAAAAAGGCGCTAGATTCAAGTGGACAATTGTTCTAATATTTCTTAGCAAATTTCGGTTTGAGTAGATTTTAATAATATATTTATTTGATCGGAGTAAAATTTACCTGACCCAATGTAATACCTTTCTAACGAGTGTTGGAATACTTACTTGAATCTAGCACTTTTTTCCGTGTAACAAGAAATTGTCCGAAACGTAAAATAAAAGCACTAAAGTTACGTTATTTTGTGTATCTGTTATGTGCCCTTACGTGTCTTTAATCTTCAATATTTTTCTATTAGAAAGAGATCCCTCGACTTCTTCTTCCGATCTTTTAAGTAAACGAAGAAGAGAAACAAGGGGGAAATCATTCATCATTAGTTTCAATTATATTCTGTGAGATGATATTTCACAGCACAGTTCAACTATGTCGGTTGAGAGACTAATAAACTCAAGTATGTCGGTTCACAGAACAACCTGACCCTAATTTTTCTTGCGCGGCTCAATGACAAATGATAAAGATCACAGCACAAGATCCAAAGTGATTTAAACAATTCGAAGAATTTACGCCGTAAAACGGTATTGTTCAATAAATTAGTTACCGCTTATTTGTTACTTAAACATATGCGAGATAGCTCGAGAAAATGTCAACACGTCGAGAAACCAACTAAAACCAAACAACATAATCAAATGCTTTTGCAAACAGACATTGCCACTTCAGTTGCATATACTGCACGCAGTAAACGAAATTCATATACCGTTCGACAGAATTCGGTATTTTATAGCCGACAAATATGGGTATGTCAAATTTCCATACCTATGTCGGTTTTGACGCTTTTCTTCTATATCGCACACGGCAAATCAGAGT
The DNA here is from genome assembly GCF_001313825.1 of Dinoponera quadriceps. Taxonomy (NCBI): domain Eukaryota; kingdom Metazoa; phylum Arthropoda; class Insecta; order Hymenoptera; family Formicidae; genus Dinoponera; species Dinoponera quadriceps. The sequence continues at coordinate 2,082,574 of NW_014554309.1, forward strand.
GAAAATCGACGTGAACTCGACGTCTTGAATGCGTGCGGCTCGAATGAGACGATATTCTCGATAAATTCCTCGTAAATACCGCCGGATGACTCGGTAAACGCAACAAGGAACGGCCGTCCTGTGATTGGCTAAAAAGTTCTTCGACTAAAAGCAGCTAAGCAATTTGAAGATTGGGAAGGTTAAAACTCGACCATACCACCGTCCACCGCCGATGCTCGCCGTACAAAAGTGCGTTGCAAAAGAGAGAGAGAGAGAGAGAGAGAGAAAATTTTCAAGGTATATACATATATATATATATATTTATATACTTTTTAAGCCGAACATCGCGCTTCTGAGGGAAAATTCTACAATCTTCCCGACAGTTGGTTACTAGCTTTCTATTTCGTCGAGAGAGAGAATGTTCACCATTTCTTTTAATTCCCTGACACGATAGAGTTCAAAAAAGGGAAGAGAGAAAGGAGAGGGATAAAAGAGAGAGAGAGAGAGGAAAATAAAACAAGTCGCACCTGCCGATATTAGCGTTATACGTCAGACGGGGACGATTGCGAGGGCATAATCAGCGAGACAAGTTAACATTGCGATTCCTCGACGTTGTTTGCGAAATGATCGATCGCCGGAGAAAAGTGAGACATTCCGCGTGACTGACTGACTGGCGTCGCTCTTCGCGCCGTGCGCTTCGCCGGCGTGCGAAAGTTACACGAATAAAAAACTACAGAGAAAGAGAGAGAGAGAGACAGAGAGATAGAGAGCGACTGAGTTTCCGAGTCGAGCGTCCACCGCCGACTCCGCGGGTCGTGTAATACCACCGTCGGTGTTACTTTTTTGCGATTAACACCGTAATTAGTACCACCACGGGCCGCTAATTATCCAGCATGCGCGCCCGAATTACGACATGATCTCCGGCTCTCTCGGAGATTTCGAAATAAATCGCGATACCTCTCTCTCTCTCTCTCTCTCTTTCTTCGCGAAAACTTTGCGCGAACTATGCATATATATGTGTTTACGCAATCTTCTTATCCATATATTCGGTCTCGCACTCGTCTCCCTCTCTCCCCCCCCTCAAAGGGCGCGCTGATTGCTAAATGCTTGAACATCCGAGGCCACGGGCGGCGGCAGCGATCCGTGAAAAAAGAAGAGGAGGAGGCGCTCGTCGCGCGTCAACCACCTAATGATACACACCACCCCAATTGGATCGGCGTATTTTTCCGACGAGGCGCGTATCTCCAACGATTCATTAATTGCTGACCTTGTTAGCGCGGCATTGTGAAGCGATGGTCCCGCGGCGACGCTTGAGCGGCGCCCGCGGGAGTAACCGGGAGCGCGACCGGCAGACAAAGAGGGTGCAGACGAGCGAGGAGAGAAAGAGAGAGGAGAGCCTTGCTTGGCATTATCATGCATTCAGAGCCCCGCCATATAATAATGCCCGGCTCCTTTGTCGCTTATATTCGCCCCTGTTCTCCGCGCTCCTCTACTCGCAGCCGCGCGCCGCGAACATTGCCCTGTTCGTTCATATTTCTGCGGTGGCACCTCGTTTCCCTTCTTACGGTCACCCGATATCGGGAACCTTTGCAAAATACATGATGCCGCGCGACCGCTCTCGTTCCAACCCTCCTCTCTCGTCTCTACCTCGCCGTCACCGGTCGTTGGGCCAATTGCGACGAAATTTCTATTTAGCGGAATATACGAGACGCTGATGAGAGAGAGAGAGAGAGAGAGACTCGAGTTATAAACTGTGGAAAAAAACTCGAGTCTCTCTCTCTCTCTCTCTCTCTCACTCCCTCTCTCTCGTTTTCTCTCCCCTTCCTCGTCTTTCCCTCCGGAGATCTACGGCTGGTTAAATTTCAGGAGAAGCGTAAATAGATTAACTTTGATGCGAAAAACAGTCCGCGCTCACAGTACGCGGAGACGTGTATATATTTTCCTCCGTTCCGCCCGCGGGACAATATTGTTCCAATTCCGCGGCATTCGGATTAGCCGCATAAATTTTTCCCGGCTCCCTCTAATGATAACGGGATTACGGAATAACAGCTTTCTAATCCTATTTTCTTATCAGTTTCGCGGATCATCCGCGCGAAGTTGATCAATAGCGCGCGCTCTCCCTCGCGTTCTCGCGACGTCATAAAAACACCCCAATCCGGAGGAGAGTCTACGGGAACCTTCGATCCCGTACGCGAGGAACGCGACCAATTGCGTGGCCTCTCTCGTTTCGAGTCTGCTTCCCCGCGAATGCGATCGTTCCTCCCGGCATGGTAAACAATAAACGCTGTTCCGATCAAGACGGCGGACACGACGCTTGTAAACATCCCCTCGATCCCCATTACCGATCCGCCGAGTGCGCGCGCGCGCCTCGCTGCAGCGTGGCGAATACCTTTTTGCAATTTGTATCGCGGGGCGAACGTCGAAAAACATGACAAACGCGGGGGGAGGGACGGTGGAAGAGAGGAGACGGCAGCAGGTGAAGATGGTTACGAAGGTGAAGAAGGCGGTAGTGGGCCGCGTTGGGATGTTGGAGCGACCGCCGCGCTCTGACGAGGGACAACTGGGCCAATCGATACCGCAGCCAGTGGTGGCTGCCGCGATGGAAAGAGCGAGAGAGAGAGAGAGAGAGAGAGGAAGGGAGAACGTTGGGTGCAAGGGTGGCAACGGGGGTGCGCGGGCGCGGCGCAGGGAAGACGGGAGGTCGACGAGGCGGCGCGGGAGCGAAAGGGAGGTAACGACGATGCGAAAGGAAGATGAGAGAGAGGGATGGAGAGAGAGAGAGAGAGAGAGAGAGAGAATGGAAGAGAAGGTTGAGAGGTACGGGGGGACAGGCAGAGAGGTGGTAGTGGGCAGGATGTCGCGGGGGTGGCAGCCACCCCCGCACCGGCCACCGAGGGCCCCTCCCGCCACGGATGGCGCCACGATCGTCGGCATCCTCTCCGCGTAGCGTGGCCGCCGTCGTCGACCTCTCCGAATGTGCGCTACCGACACTCTGCGCAGAATCGGCTTGCGGAGGTGCGTTGTACCACAATGTTATCGGGCTTGTCGTTTTATCTCGTGTCCCGATTGTTGTTGATCCCGTTGGACCGGTAGGAAAAAAAAGAGAGAGAGGGAGGGAAGGAGAGCGGCAAGTACGTGGTGATGAGACCCGTCGGTCAAGAGCGAGGACGCACTGGCCCGTGTACCTTCTGGTGAGAATCGCGCCGCATCATCATCGACGTTTCGCCGTGACGACCGCCCCCGGTGGCGCGCTACCTCCTGGACCGATCGTTCTCCCCCGTCGTAACCTTGAATCGAGATTACGTCGGCCAACGGCACATCGGCAAGTACCGTAATCGATTAGCAGAGGCGCGTCGCGTCGCCCACGAGAGTCGCCTAGTCGGGCGCGCGCGAGACGACACACACTCGCCGCCTCGAGTCGCGTCGGTTAATTCTGTGCGGGATATAGTCCGCGCGGGACTTCCGTCACGCGGCTCATTCCGCACCGGTGGTGAGAGGAAGAGACCGGTGTTGAGGTCGCGTCTCGTCGAGCCTCGGCGAGGAACGTCTGCGAGCGTCGGGGCGAGCTTCCGTCCGCGAGCCTTCAGCGACCACGCGCGCTCTAATTAGGGCGTTAAATCATGGCGCGAAACGCGAAAGGTGAACGTCCGCCGCCGAACCCGCGCGCACAGTGAATCTTTCCGCCGAGTGTCGCGCTCGGCCTCGATCACGTGAGGCGATCGCACATACACATACACACACACACACACACATATATATTCGCTAGGTTGATGATCTCTCGCTCGAGGATATCGCTGCTGAATCGTGCGGACTCGCTTTTTTCCTGAAGGAAGGTTCGTCGTCACACACACACACACATACATACAAGAAGAGGATTAGGCTTTGTAAGCCACGTAGACGCGTGCTCGTCGTCTGTGTGTGCGCGCGCGCGTGTGTGTGTGTGTGTGTACGTGCGCGTGTACGCACGTATGCGTGCACACTGCGCGCGGCCGAAATTGTAGGAACAATACCGTGCCGGAAGTGGCGAATGGGTGGCCTGTACGACTGTTTGAGATGGAAGTGAGTAATAGCAGAGTAAAGTGACCGCTGTATTGGTCGTGATGATCATCGTACGGCCATAAACTGTCGCCCGTGTGATTCAATTGCTACCGCAAGCCGACCCAGAGCAGTAACGATGCATCACTACTACACGCAAGAAGACATAGATCGTGTCGGTAAGTATGGAACAAATAGGAGATTTGCATATGTTTGATCGGAAACTGACGCAGCGGCTGCGTCCGACGGATCGGCTCGATCGAAGCGAAATTCGACGCTTTCAGCTGACAACGCGCAATGTTATTGCCGAAAGCGAATTCTGTGTTCAAGTAAATACCTGCCAAAGAGAGTATTGGAATAATTATCTTACTTGGATTATACTGAGAGAGAGAGAGAAAGTGCTGTAATAAAGTAATATTTACTCCCCCTCGTGTGATTCGCGGATGATTTGGGGAATAGTGAAAAATTCAATTCACTGTAAAATTTTATTGAATTAAGGATGACATCTGGAATTTCTATTTAAGGAAATGAGTAATAAGGAGAGTCTATACTTGTGGCAGCAGTTTTCATCAATTTACTGAGAGACTGTGAGCACGTAAGGTCACGAGTGTTTCCGAAATGACCCACAAATCACACGGTGTTAGCGAAAAATAATATCACACATTTCCTTCTTCTGTAAGTGAGAATGTCTCATAACATATTTATGGACGTGATGTATTTACTAATGAGAATTGCATTTTTTATTTTTTAAACTACTGTTATTTTATTTACCGTTAGCTTAGCTTATTTATATCTTTAATTTATTAGTTCTATTTACCGTTAGCTTATTTATATATTTAATTTATGATTATTATTTTCTACCTATTTCATTCAAAATAAAGAATTTTTCAGGTAAAATTTTAATTCATTTATTATTTCTTTCAAATACCATTTTGTTTCGACGCTGAAATAGTAACAATTTTCATTTGTCCAAATAATTATATTTCTTTCAGCAGACATTGCTAAACCATTTTTTTTTTGTAAAGAATCATCTTTCGAGAATATAAATCTATAGGAATTTTGTTTTTGTTCAACGCATTTAAGTTATGAATTTTTTCTTTCAGGAAGAAAAATCGTATGTTTTTCTCCATATCTTCCTAGAAGAAAAAAAATTATAAACATTTAAAGTTATACAACGTTTATAATAGAAAGTAGAGACTTGAAATAATGCCAAAGCATTTATTCCGATCTTTTTTTATGTAATACCAGCGAGAGAGAAGTGGTTCTGTCCACAAATGACCCACGAATCATACAGTGTTAGCGAGAAACAACGAATCACATGGAGGGTTAATCCAAATAAAATAGTTATTACATTACTCCTTAGAAAATATTTATTTGAATGTAGCGTTTTTTCTTTCAGTATACATAGTTTATATAATTGACTACTCTTTTTTAGTATGTTAAATTTTTCTCTAGATTCTTAAATTTTTGTAACTGTTCCTTAATTATTTTTTTTAATTGTTCTTTTAGGCCCTCCAATATGCTACAATTATTTCCTTATTATTACATCTTTGCAAATATATTAATTATATCACATCGGCCTGTTATTTTTTATCCCGATTATCCCGATTTAAAAACAACTTCGCCTGTATTTTTGTCCAGTAATTTATTATAAATAGGACTTGCGAATCGAAAAGATTATTTTTCGAAACTGTACGGTCGCAGAGTTCATCGATAGCGATTGAATAGACTCGTATCATCATAATCCGTATTGCGGATCCGGTCGATACGTTGCTTTGGAAATTACCAGACGAGACCGAATTCCCTTTCGCCTTCGAAGTACATGTTGCATTACGCGTCATCATATTGTCACTGCCTGCGTGTGCAACTCCGTTCAATTATTTTTAGCGGAACTTTCATTCTCCGAGGCTCGCGATCATAATTGTGCGAAATGAGAAGCGCTTTCCGAGTACGTATAAGAGCCCGCGTCGTTATTTTACAATAACGCGCATACACCTTGTAACCTCGCAGATAACGTTGCACAATGTGTCCGACGCGAGATATATTCGTTCTTTTTGTTGCGCGGAGGCACGAAGACACTATTCTCAACGTTAACGTGCCTATTTGGCAAATATATGCAAGTTAGATCCCAGACGTGCCGGGTGCCCCTTGTATTCAGAATTATATTAGGTCCTTCGGGCTTTCCCCGCCCCGGTCTTACCCGGAATTTAAATTGGACCAGATACGTTACGGACGAAATGAGGGAATGAAATAAAATTCTTGACGCTATTCTCGGTTCTCTCAAAAACTTGGCCGACACAATTTCGTCCCAGCCCGGCGGATTATTCATGAGATCGCGGTCAAACGCGAAGTGCTCGTCCCTTACACCGCCTGATTGCTCTCATTAATTATTACACAAATGTTCATACGCCGGCGTAATAATTTTCACAGGCGTGTATGAGACGAGTGTGAGCAAAAGGAGACCAACGCGTTAGCAAAATTACCGACAATAACCCAAGTAAAAATTAAACCGGTTTCCAGCCAGTAACTGTCCAGTAATTCTCTAACTAGCTGGTTTCTAATCAGTTTTGCTGGCGAAAACTTACGAGTTTTGGAGACTTTTGCTTCGACAATAACTGGATAGTAAAAACTAGCCAGTTTCTGACCAGTTCCTGATAAGATTTTGAGCATTTCATTTGTTTATTATTTTGCCTAGGTTTTGACGAAAAAACGGCCAAGAAACATTAGACAGACTTTTAAGAGTTTACTGGAAACTGAAACTGTCTAATATTAACTTACTATTCTTTTAAATAGTTTATGGCAAGTAAGTAGCCAAGAAATAATAGTCAGAATTTTTTGGACAATTTCTGGATAGTTACTGTCCAATTAATTCAAGCCAATAAAAACTGTCCAGTTTCTGTCTGGTGATTAGTTTTCCCTAACATTTTTCTACACGGGAAGGAGTCGCGGCGATCGCGTTCGTGATGAATGTCTGAAAGAACCACGATCGCTGCATATCCATGGTTTAAACCCTCTATTCAGCCAGAGACATTTTATCACACACTGCCCCTGAGGAGGGTCTGACAGGTCTCACAATATAGAAGTTTATCTGCATATCCTGATAAAAAATGTTCTCGTTCTCAGCACACATTGACTACACGGCTCACTAACGGCTGTACGGCAAACAAAATGCGGCTGAATAAATAAAATCCGCAACAACGCGCATAATTGGAGCAAATTTTCTTGATTTAAGGCTCCTAGTTCCTCGTTGCAGTCGTCTTGTTTGATGACGTCAGAAGCGAGAAAATGCATGCCCAAAATTATTGTGAAACACGTTGAAATAAAAAGATACGTCCGTAAAATAGCACCTGTGATCGATTGAGCACATTTATAAAATATTTCGATAACTTTCCCTTCGCTTTATTAATCAATCGAATTCAACCTTCAAATTAATATATTTCTTCTTAGCAATCTTTTCTCTTAGTTTATCTTTTTTCATGATTTTGTCACGTTAATTTTACGGCTGTTTATTGATCGCTAAAGTAAAAAGAAAGTTAAAATTTTCGGAATGTTTTACAAATGTACTCAAACGAACACAAATAAAAATATCCTTTCATCCCAACGTATTCGAGCAAACGTTTTCTCGCTTCTGACGTTACTAATTAAGATGGTTCTGCGGTGAGAAAATAGGAACCTTAATACTATTGAAACTAATATATCATGTATTGTTTCTCAATAATTCAAGTATTAGTTTCAACGACAGTGCTGTCGAGTTGAGAAGATTTGCTCCAATTACTGCGCCGTTGAAAATTCTATCAATTCAACGACATTTTCCTCTGTATATACATAAGTTATTTATCATTCTGATTCTTTAAGCTTCCGCGGAGAAATGCTTGATTTATGCTCGATTATCGGAAAAATCTTTGAAGGACACAGCACAAACCCGAAAGCTAAATCAAGCATTACTTATTATCGTGCGTCACACGAGAAAGAAGGAGGAAAAGTTTCAACTTTATTGCTGATAAAAATTAAACAGCACTTTTTCGTGTACATAAATTATTTATTTCTCTTACGTTTTCGCGCTGTGGAGAAACGCTTTTGATTTGCGCTCGTTTGTCGAAATAAATCCGGAAACCGAATCATATATTATTTATTATCTCATGCGATGTCACACGAGAGAGAGAGAGAGAGAGAAAGAGAGAGAGAGAAAGGGGAAAAATGTAAACTTTATCGGAAGTGTTCTCAACTTGTAATAAACTTGCGAACTTTCCGCAAGCGTCACCGCGGAAGATGACGAGGCACGATAGGCGCGCGGCCGGAGCGGGTTGAAGTAAGTCGGCCGCGCGTCCTTTCGCGCGCTCGCGTTTGGTCTCCCCTCTAACCAGCACGGGCCGCAATCGTGCGGACGTAGATGACAAAACTATGGCGATATCATTCGACTCGCGAACTTGAGAAACAATGTGAATGGGACGAGGGGGTGGTGAGGCCGGGGGGG
>NW_014554309.1:2091088-2094621 GCF_001313825.1 Dinoponera quadriceps
GGGGGGGGGGGGGGTGGGGGGGGGGGGGGGGGGGGGAGTGGCGAAAATGCAGGGCACATCGCGCATTGTCCGTGCGGCCGGCCGACCGACGCACGTATTCCTCGTGCTCGCATTGTGCTTTAAGCCTGTACCTCGTAAGCAAATTAGAATTGTGCACGTGGCTCGCATAAGTCGACCCACTGTCCGCGCTCGGGATACATCGGTGGGGTAGATTTGTACGCCAGCGATCCCTCGTCCCCTCCGTGACATCCCCTCGGCGTACCCCCCGCGTACTTTCCGCGACCCCGCTCGACGCCGCCGGGGGTTCTCTCCTACCCGTGCCCAAAGGGCGCGGACTCATCGGCAATTACGCCACTTTATTGCTAGGGTTACGTGTCGTGAACGGAATTAATGCAATCTCGCGGAGGGTGAGCGGGGCAAAGCGATTCGGAGGGCCGTGTTTCTTCCACGACGCAAATATTTTCCACGGTCGCGAGGTGATTCGAAGAGGAATCTAGATATGGGTCACCTCGCTCGCGCTCTGACGATCCGCACCTGCGGACTCCGGTGTTTACACCGTGCGGGAAAAGTCACGCCGCAGAAGTCCGGAAAAAATAGGAAAAATAGGAACGAATAGGAGTTATTTATTCGCGACCACTCGGTTATATGCCTTTATGTTATGCCAGTATTGTGTTATAATTTCAGGTTTTTATTGTTGGTGCTATTATTAATAATTGTTCGCGGGACCTCCGTGAATTGAATCGATTTATCAACGTAATAAAGTAGGAAAATTGCACCTGCTTAGGATGATTACTGTAGGGAATGTAAAATAATGATTATTTTACTTAATGATTATTTTGCGAAACATTATTTTGGAGGGATATTGAAGGATGGGATGTAGCAAAATATAAATACCTAGCTCTTGTATTCTTTGTTTAGCTCGATGCCTTGGATATCCCATCCGCTCGGGATACACGGCATTTTTAGCGTGCGGGATTTATGCCGCAGTACTGACGCTTTGTAAGGAAGCATTTCAGGTTTGGATTGTACAATAAATATTGCAAACATTATTGCATTTACGTCCGTAAGACAGGGTCTTTATTTGCGTTAAACATTTATAAGTTACTTTTACCGTTACTTTTCGTATATTTATTTCTCATTCCTACATCCTAAACAACTTTTTACACACATTTTATAAGTTACCGTATCAGTCTTATTTATCAGTATTATTTGCAATTTTTTTGTAAGCTACACATATCCTACTCATGAATAGGAATCGTATATCTCACCTCTATGGAATATATGGCAAAAATGCGAGGGCCCCTAAAAGTTTTTCTGTTAAATATAAAAAGTAAACATTTTGTATTTCCAACTTTTTTACAGTAGTAGGCAGTATATAGTTTTTATTTGTATAGTTTATTTAAACATAATAAATAATACTTGGTAAGTTAAGTTTTTCTTAGGTGCGGCGTATGTACCGGAGTTACCCTAATTGAATTTGGGAAAATCAATCGGACTCGCTTGCCGCTTAGCGGGGTGCGTGCGAAGGACACACGGCATAAGAGAACGCGCTGAGAGAGAGAGAGAGAGAGAAAGAGAGAGAGAGAGAGGGAGAGAGAAAGAAATGCGGAATGACTCCAATTTCTTAATTGCTTTGAGCAGAGTCCTCCTTTCAGCTTATTTACGATTGCTCTCGTCTCGCTGTAGTTCTTTGTTAGTGTCGTTTACAATAGAATTGGGAGATACAGTCCCCGAATGGGGACTAGATGAACGACCGGAAGGAAAACTCGATGATGAGAAACGACATCTTTATTATCGTAACCAATAATATTCGTTTGAACATTGGGCTGCATTAAAACTCGGCTAGCATTATTGGGAGTAATTGACTAGATAGAAACCTCTTATGGGAATCTTCTTGTTCGCACTGCGTCATGCGTGCTTTACTATTGTCACTTATTTTCGATCTGATACATATATGTGTATACGAAGAAAAAATCATTCGAAGGGGCGGCAAATTTTGTATGCTGTCGTAAGGATAATAAATAAATAAATACACAGGGTGTCTCTTAAATATTGACCAATATTTTAGGAGGTGATTTTCGAAGTCATTTCACGAAAATAAAGTTCATATGATAACATAGTTCGTATAGACTTTTCTTCATAAAATATTGAGCTGTGTACTTAAGAAACACTCTTATATACTGATTTATTTGCTACTACAATATCAAATTTGCTGTCCTAAATGATTTCCCTCCGATTACTTTTCTTTACGTGTAAAGCTGAAAATCGTATTTCGGCCGAATTTTCGGTTCGACTTCAGACAACAAAATGCAATAACATAAACGGAGTTTTCTTCGAATACGAACCACAAGGACGATTAGTGACGTCGGGACATAGTGCAACCAGATATCTATCGGCGAGTGGAAATCTTCCAAGCGCATGAGGCGCGTGAGGAAAAACAAGACGAAACTTAAATATCTCGCGCGGAAGGATTAAATCTATCATCTAAAACGAAATTACGCTTAATAATACTAGTGTAAACACATTACAGACGAACGGTTCCTCTCTCCCGTAAATTGCCTTTTATTTACTCTCTCGGGACGAAGTGAGAGCCATCGTCCGCTTTACAACGTTAATAACAACAAATCGCGAAAATAAGAAGACCGGTCCTCCGTTTATGCACTTTCGTCGCCGCTAATTTACCGCAGCAGTTGTCCAGTTTGTAACGCCGCATCGAATTGAAATGGTCGAGACTCGCGTTCGATAAAGTAACGTCTTTAAAAGAGCGAGATGCGTCGACGCCACGTTAAGGTTGAAAAATTACAAGAGTGGCGCGGGAACATAAGATGAGGAGAGGGAGCGAGCGGTGCGGGGGACGGGAGGGGAAATAAAGGTTTGCGCAGCGATGAGAGAGCGTTAATGGGCGACGATGTGCAGACATCGGCGGGACAGGAAGCCCTCACATTGATCGTTCCACATTCACTTTGGCAAACAAGCACGGCGGCGGTCTGAGCGTCAAATAATTCGCCCGACCTTTCCCCCCCCCNCAAGGCAACTCCGACGTTCGGAGCCCAAAAAGCCGACGAGCTCGCGGCCGAACTCCGTCAACTCGTCGGAACACGCCCCGGAATTTTCTCTTCATAACGCGACCCGCGCGACCTCCCTGACGATCGCGCGCGCGCGACGAACGATTTGGCGATTCACGTCCCCGGGTCTCCGAGAAATCGCGTCGCCTGTTGTATTACGCAATTCTACCGGCACGGCAAAATTTTCCCTTCTCTGCCGGAGCGACTCGCGCGCAGCGAGAATGAAATTACGATGTGAACGAGACGTCGAAGTGCCGGCTTTTATTAACACTGAGCAATTAACGTTTTTCGAGAGAGAAAAAGGGAGTGACGGAAAGAGAGACATAGAGAGAGAGAGAGAGAGAGAGCCAATAAGCGCTTATGTGGGTCGCCGAGATGAGAAGGCAATTGCTCGCCCCTTTGCGGCCGTTATTTCATTGGCTGAGGTCGTAAATAAAAACCGTACCGAGCCGTTCCCCCCCCCCCCCC
>NW_014554309.1:2094724-2098389 GCF_001313825.1 Dinoponera quadriceps
GGGGGGGGGGGGGGAGAGAACGAGAATACTAAAGCGGAGTCTTTCAATTCGCATCCCTCTTTCAAGCTCGATCTCCTTCACGCCGCTATTGCTCGTTGTGCCGCGTTAGCGGAATTCACTTCGGCAAACAAAAATCATATCGCGTATATTTGTCGCTTCAGTACTGCAAGCGGGCCGACCGTCGAGTTCGATGAGCAAGATGTGGGTGTTGAAACTGGTGATGTATACTCTTGACATACACACAGAAAAAGAGAGAGAGAGAGAGAATTTTCGCTTAACAAGAGTTGGATGGCGTTACCCAGCGCAGCTTTAATGTTTTACCGTTCAAACGTCTCCGTATAATTACGTTGCATATATTTATATCCTCTGAAATTAAGTTCGCTCGAGGTTCATTGCGGGATAAGTTTCTTCCTTCGAGAAATTAAAGAGAAATTACGTACATTTGCGTTTTCAACGCTGAAATTTTCAGTGTTCCTACCTGCAAGTGGGAACAGCGTAATTTTTTATTTTAAGCAACTTTACAATTAGAGATAAAGAGAGAGAGAGAAAGAAAGAGACTTTTAATAAATTTTTTTCTAATAAGGAAACGATAGAGCTTCAGATACATCTAACTATACGTTCTCACTACGTACTGATTCGTATCGTTTATTAAGAAAAATTCATACGACAGCATAGCTCGCTATAGTGAACTTTTGCCGGTTACCTTGTACCGCTGCGCCCGCGCTAAGATCAATATGTATGCTCGCGATCGATGAAGATAATGGAAATTATCTTCCGCGCATTACTTAGACAACATTTTACTTTCGCATAAATATTAATGGATGTACAATTATATCGCTTGCTTTCCGTATGAATATAGATCAAACTTGAGGAAATGTATGATAAGCCATTCTCAGCTTTACACCATCGTGTGTAAAGTAGTTATATCCAGTACATCATCGGGCACTATCTTTATCGGAGACGCGTTAAATCGATCCATTCAATTTAACATGGTTATCCGCGTGCGTGTTAACGCCCTACAACTCGACCCCATCCATATTAGAGATTTCGCACATATAAAAAATAATGTCGCTGAATACGTGACCTGAAAAATTTCATCTGTCAGTTATATTTTAATTATTATCTTTTTAGTTATTATTTGTATATTTCGACGTATTATGTTTAAGTAAATTTAAGTACGTGTATCCTATCGGACTGGCGCACAAAGTGTTTGTCATATCCGTCAAACAATTAGAAACCGATTTATTCATTTCCGAGATGTAATTTTTACGAATTATGTAAACTGAGTTATATTAACTATTCGATACGTTTTCAGACAAATGACGAGATCGTTCTATCTCTTCTTGTTACTCGAAGCCATAACGTTTTACGAGAAAAAGAAAGAAAGTAAGAGAGAGAGAGAGTGAGAGAGAGAGAGGGAGGGGGGAGGGCAAATTTAATATAAAAACAACAAGCTTTTGTACCAATTTCAAACAGTAACGTCGCTATCCGTATATTATATTCTATTTCTATATAATTTTCGTATATAGATTTACATATGATTGACTATATTGATCAGTTTTGGTGATTTTCAGAACGATACTTTGTTATGCGTAATTGCTCATGGGTTACATAACGCGTTTTCAATCCGATAAGCCGATTTCATGGCACACAACGGTGATAACGAGACACGGCGCGTATGTACAATATAATCTACTTCTATCCTTCTTTTCGGTACGTTTAACGAACGGAAAATTTTAACGTCGCGCCTTTCTCCTCGCCCAATCGGGCGAAATATGTTAACCGCCCAATCACGATCTTGCGCACGACCTCCTCTAGGCCAATAGCGGGCCCCGGAAGGAAAGCGAAAGCTTTAATGCAGAAAACTGTTTAACTCAATTCCCCGTAAAATGGTTGGCGCTAATAAGATTCATGCGGAACAAAAGCGCTAACGTAAAACAGGTTACGTGACGCAAATGCACAATTCCTCCGGCAGCCGGTGTGCGCAAAAGCGCGCAACAATTTATTCCCCGGTCATTCGGATTTGGTCGAGATACGAGAAATTCGGTTCGGTTCGTAATGTACACCGACACTACCGTGAAACTGAATTTAACGCGCGGCGTATCAATTCTTTCGCTGCAATTTCGTTGTAATTTCGCCTAGCATGCCGGCACGCCGGCCCGTCCTTCGGTTAAAGCATTATCGGATAATTACGCCATTAGCGCGATGATATTGCCCGTTCAAAGTGAAATTAAATATGTTGTTTCGCCGAGTTAAGCGAATTATTATCTCGAGGGGAAATATCGAGCGTTACGGCGCGACGTCCGCGAGATCCGCGGTGTGAAAATTTCGGCGGAGAGAAGCAACACGCCCGACTTGTCTTGCACGTATCTCGCTTATCTTTTTCGCAATTAACATATTGCGGGGATTGCGAGGGCAAATGAGAAAGGAGACACGGCGGCGGCGGCGGAATACGAAAGTAATCTGGACAGAGGCCAGAAGCTAATTCCCGCAGTTTGAGTTGATGAAGAAAACGAAGCCGTTCCACCACGAAGTTAGTTTAACTTCAGCCACTTCTATTTCCGGTTTGCTCCTAATAGCGGACACTACGTGCTGATTGTATATTATCACTTACGCGTATGTTACCATGTGCTTCTCGCGAGAATCCATGTGGGCGGACTAATTTTTAATATACGCAAGTATATCTTAAAAATTCCAAAGAAATGGATAAATGTTTAAATACGTGTTTACATAAAATAAGAGATATTTATTGAAATAACATTCTTCTCGTTGCTCTGCAATGCTGCGAGAATGTTCAGTCCCTCCGTTTTTCATAATATCCGGAGAAGCGATTTTACTTTTGAACAATTTGTTTTCGAGAATGGCTCAATCGTATTAGAAAATTCTTTAATCCTCAGCCGTAACTTCCGACTCATACATCACTGTTTTTTTTTTTTTATTTTTAGTTCCTCTTTTATATTCCACTTTGTTCGTCGACTATTATAACTTCGGAAACGACAAAAGGAAAACGCATATCTGTGTTTTGTGCGTCTTTAGAGATGGAAAAATTATTTGATTTATTTGGCTTATTCATGTAATTACATTGAATTCTTTTGTATGAGAGAGTTACAGAGAAAGCCAGAGAGAGAGAGAGAGAGAGAGAGAGAGAGAGAGAGAGAGAGAGACATAGAGAGAAATGTTGAACAAATGACTCGGGCAATGGAGAGTTGAACGACTTTGGCGAGCTATTCATTGATTCACGTCGGTACGTGGACGTATTTGAAGCGCAGGTAATCGCAAATGTTTACCTCTCACGAACACAGAATGCAAGATCAGAGTCAACCAATTATTTCGGGGCACGAACGTCTAGACCGGCGCGTATCGATCCGTCTCGGAGTCTACGGAGATCCGTCAACGGATCCTGCCCTAATAAACATTCATTAACCTCCAAGCCGAGATCAACCCTCTAGATATTGGCAACCTCGATGGTTTGCACAAGACAGTAAGAACCGCAAGGTGGGGAGAGGGCAAAGTGAGGGCGTCTCTCTGCGAGTGTATCGACGATGATGCGACTTTGTGATTATAAGAGCGCGACTTTACGACGTACTCGCGCGACTTCGTGGGAGTATCCTCTTACGAAAAATTACGATACGTGCGATATAACGTGAGGTTTATCGCGGGGGGGG
>NW_014554309.1:2098397-2143690 GCF_001313825.1 Dinoponera quadriceps
GGGGGGGGGGGGGGAATATCGTCGCCGCGGTCCTTCCGCATCGACGAGCTCGACGAGCGGATCGGTGTCTGCACGCGACTTCACCAAACACTCATTAGTGAGCCGAGAACACCCGGGAGGTGTTTACGAGGGACTGTCGTTCGATCGAGACAAGTCGAAATTGCTCAGAGCCAAGTAATAAATTCTCTCTCCTTCGAAGGAGACCGAAGAGCGACCGAGTTACGGGGGGAACGTAGAGGCGCCGTTGTGAACGATGAGGCCCGAATGTGCGTGCGATCGACGGTGAGAAGAGTCCGACGACGAGAGAAAGCGGCACCGTAGACGATACACTGTAAATCCGCGTGTTGTTTTTAAACCTCTTCAAATGACACGTTTGACCGAGGCTACTTCTATGTATTTTTTGCCGATTTAGCTTACGTCGTTCAAAACGTTTAATCGTGTTAAATTAAGACTTGAAATTACGACGTGTTGACACGTCCAATCGTGTTAAATGGCAAATGATTTAAAACGGCAAGACACGTGTGAGAAATGTTGTGAGAAGAGCTTCAGCTAAAAGATTTGCAGTGTACTCGCTGCAAATCCGGCTATGCGGCTATCCGCCTCTACGCGGAGTCTACCGCTGTGTACGCGCACACCGGAATCGGATCGCAATGTTTCGCGCTTCTTTGAGAGATCCTGCGTCGAAATGTTGGCCCCTATATTAGATAAATTTGGAATTTTGCAACAGGGTAGGAGCTCAGATAGCAAAGTAAATTCCAATTTCAATTCTAATAATATTTACTTCCACTTTGATCCTGTCTCCAATTTCTGTTTTCGTTGTTTTAACATGAAAATAAGTTGTTTGAGGCGGCATCAAAATTAAATCTGTAGAATTAAAGGTTCAAGAGACAAAATAAGATTCTCTCATGTTTCCTCGCCGCAAACATTTCGATTAGCGATGACAGAAATGAAGGGACCGACGCCGAAAATTCTTGCCGGAATGCGTTGAAATAAAGAGATGTTCATAAAATGATATTTGTAACAGATTAAGCACATTTGCAAATATTTCCAAAAACTTTCCTATTACTTTAACAATCACTAAATAGCCATAAAATTAAGGGAAGATAGGCTAAGAAGAAACATTGCATGCTCATGTTAATTTTATAGTTATTTATTGATTGTTATAGCAAAAGAGGAAAATTTGTCGGAATATTTTACAAATTTATTTAATAGATCGCGAATGTCAGTTCACGGATATGTCCTTTTACTTTTACGTGTGTCGCAAGAATTTTCGGCATGCGTTTTTTCGCTTCTAACATCATCAAACAAGACAACTGCGGCGAGAGACTAGAAGCCTTGGAAATGTCGGTGTCATCAAAGCAATTTTATAGCTCTATAGCCTGTTCACAAATAGGCACAAACTATCGTTAACCCAGACAGTAATATGTTAGGCTTGCAAGGCCAGCACGCGTTTTCTTTTGCTTATCCACATTTCTACGTTTTGTACAAGACACTATATCCCGCTCCTATTCTTCTATCACTCAGAAAAAAGTTCACGTGACTCTTATTATCAGCCTGATTCGATAAAACTGATTTACTGTAGACTGACGGCAAGCAATCTGCAAAGATTGAATAAATAAAAATTGGTAATAATCTAAAGTGATTTATAAATGTCATATAACACTTAGTGTTACATAACATATACATTGTTGAGTGCAAAATTATAAAATAGATGTGATGTAACTGATGTTGACCGGGCAGCAACACATGCGCGTAACGTGTCCGTGCAATGGGGGAAAAATGCAAAAATAATATTTTCTTTTAGTTATATTTAACAGTCTGAATATTTTTGCATAAAATTTGCTTAAAAATTGTGTCAAAGTGTTGAATTTTTTGCTTTAATTTTTAGCATACCATTTTACTTCTTAACACGTTCACTTTGCGTTGAATCGAAACAAAACTGAGAGTGGTTTGAGACCGTTTGGGACACGAGAAATGTGTTGAATTTAATGCACAATTTTTCACTGCAAAGAGAGACCTATGCTATGTTACTTCTGCGTCAAGATCGCCGGTGTTGCTCTCAAGGTTAAGAGCGTCAAAGAAGCTCGCGGAAAAAAGAAGATTAGCTTTAACAGCCAAAATTAGATTTAACATGTGGACGCCTAAAACTTTAGCGGTGTAAGAAATTTTAATTGCTGCGGTAACAAACTTTTTTGCGAAATTTTCACGATAACACGTTTGCTGGCGCAGCGGAAGAAATTGCTGCCGCGGCAATGAAAATCGCTTACACCGCTAAAGTTTCAGGTATCCGCATATTACAATTGATTCAGCTGTTACAGCTGATTCCTTTTTCCGGTGCATCGAGATTTCGCGACCGGAAGTCGACGAGTTAGTGGACGATAGCCGCGACGAGTTTCTCCCGACGCCGCCGCAGCGTTTAGCCGCGACGAGGAGGGCGAAGAGGCGCGTTAAAGAATGCGAGACGCGGCGGCTCCTATTATTTACCACTGCATCCTCGTATTCGCGCCGGCCGGCTGGGAGGCGAATTCTCCATGAATTTACAATCCGCGACGCCACGCGCCCGGTATCTCTCGAATATTATCCGCCGGTTCAAAGTAACGCGCGAGCGGGTGCGTTTCGACGTTTCGAACGAGAGCGACTAAACGGCGATTACCGCGATTTACCCGTCCGCATCGTCCGCGATCGAGTCCCCCAACGGTGGTTCGCCGACGCGCGGCCTCGTTCGCTCGCTGCGAGTGAAACAACGATGACGCTGGCGCGCGACGTCGCACAGTAAAGGTGTTAACAGTAATAACACACGCGGCGGGATTTATAAGAGCTAAAGCGCTGATCAGAATTCTCGGGCACGCATCCACTTGGATTACCTTGGTCGTCCAGCGGGTCCCGTGGGTTGACGGTTCTCGCGTAAGGCTGTACAACGTGTCGACAGTTCGTCCACCTCCTTCCCCCTCTCGTCGCTAATGCATCCCTCATTTTCCCGGGCCCTGCGCCCGCGATCGAGAAATGGACTATCGGAAATCGCCTCGCCTCGCCCCACGTCGCCATTATCGCCAATCAAACACAATATTTGCATAATCTTACGCATCCGTGCGGGGCGCTTTCGCGTTCCCCGAATAAACACGTCGCTTATAAGTACCGAAGGACACACACACACACGTATGCCTGCGCGATCAATCAAGGGAGGGGGAAAATAGGGAAAGGTAGTCCACGATGTGCGACATATCGATCGCCCGATGTATCGCAACATCAAATTCCGAGTCGGACTCGGCCATTAGAAATCTACTACTGTCATTTTCGACCCTTGCGAATGCACGGCATGCATGACGTCGGCTGTATCGTGGATAATTTACCACACCCTGGATACAAAATTACACAATTTCCGAAGACGATGAACCGCGTGGACACATGTGCGTTCAAACCTACGAAGGAAAAGCGTGCGGACGTGGAAAAGGGTGATCGAAGTCAACGGTGATTGCTTCGTCGTATAAAACTACTTTTTAAAAACGTTCAGAGCGTTTCAATTTTCACCTAAGAATCCGCACGAATTTTTTCCGGTACCCGGGGTGGAGCATCAAACTTTCGACCCGGGGTAGCTTGTCTTCGTGTTTACGCGTCTTCTCGAGACCGGCTTTCCCGGAGTGGCAGCAGGTCGCCAACTGTCGATCAAACCCGAGCGACGATACGCGTGATCGTCGCCCTAAGTTCGTTTCTCGGCGAAGAATACAGCTTTGTTTCACGACGTGCTCACGGAACTCATCCATGAGACGCGCAATCGGTGCGTGTATGAAAAGAAAAAAAAGAATAAACGGCAAAAGAGAAGAAAGAACGAGGGAGAAGAGAATCGTAAAATCGCGGCAGCGATGAAGCCCTGTCCGACCGGCCGCGTTACATTCCACGGGGCTGGGCGATCCCTGCGCGAGGTGTAAGGTCAAACGGAATAAAATGCGAGC
Source organism: Dinoponera quadriceps (assembly GCF_001313825.1). NCBI lineage: Eukaryota > Metazoa > Arthropoda > Insecta > Hymenoptera > Formicidae > Dinoponera > Dinoponera quadriceps. The sequence goes on from NW_014554309.1 coordinate 2,102,348, forward strand.
GATAAAACGCGGAGGAGTTTGCACCGGCCACCGGAATAGATGAGTTTTCGAAAGTGCGGACTGCAACGCCGGCTCCTACGGCGACACGTATCGGGGCTGCGCGCGTTCACTTACACACACGCGCGCGCTCTCGTACAGTCGAGGAATTCCGGAAAGGCGGATACACTCGCGACGGCGAGGTACGTATAAGGTCGAAGAGACCTTCCGGCGGAGAAAAAGGGTAACCGTCGCGCTCCAGAGATTCCCTGGCCGACAGCCAAACACCCAACAACCAAGAAACCTTCGGACTCAACTGTATCCACTCCATCCAGGGACTTACGTACCTATCTCTGATCTTTTTCTCCCGTCTATACGTGCCTTTCGTCCCTTACCGCCGCTTTGTCTCGCCTCGCCTCTCCGTTCACCCTCGAATTCCATTTCCCAGCTCTGTTTCTCCGAAAACTACCCCGCTTCCACTCGCCGGCCTTCCTCGACGTCCTAACGCCCTGTCACTTTCGTTATACTATCGTTCTCGTTAACACTTTCGTTATCCTCCTCTCCTCCCCCCGCCCTTCTCGCTCTCCCTCGAATTCGTCCATCTCTCGATTTCTCGGCGACCTCGTTCGTACCGGTCCCCGCTCGATGTTCGAGTTTCCCGACCGGTACGTCGCTCACCCGTCTTCGTTAAGAGGACTGTGCGCGCGCAATGATTAAATAAAGAACAGACCGGTCGACCGGTGCGCCCCCCCGATTACGGGGGAGGAAACCCTCCGCGATCCGTGAGTGCCGGTCGATCTGCTAAATTGCGCGCTTTTAGGCGAGCTATTAGTCGACACGCTCTGTCAGCGCCCGGGGCGGGAAAACTCCATCTCGCGCGACGGGGATGTGCCTCCACTTACTTTATTCCGCTTACGTAATTTCCAGCCCGGCTATCGCAACCATGCTCGTCGTCTTCGATGACGTTCCCTTGCCGACGACGTATCTGGGTCGCAGCGTTCTTACGGCCCGGGGATATTTTGCGCGCGGACTCGTTTCGTGCTGCTACCGGAGATACCGCGCGCGAATCTTTGCCGCGAAGTAACGCGAAGTAACGCGATAAGAACGCAGCGACGGCCGGCAATAAAATCGACCTTAACCTCTAAATAACCGGCGCTCGCGGTGCCACCGGCGTACTCCTCCGGGAGGGCATCAGGTAGAACCGGAGCACCGTAGATAAAATGAGTATAGTCCATCGGCAAAATGCGAAAGTCACGTCATTAACCGACCGAGCGCATCGACCTAGTTGCCGGCGCGCCATTAGCAGATAATGACACTTTTTTAAGCGAAGCCCGGGCTCGGTCAGACTTCAGTTCACGTAGATAGAGAGTGCGATCGATCCGCGCTCGCCGCTCGGCGGTTCCCGCGCGGCGAGCCTCGTTCCGCGAGGAATTCTCGCCCCTCTTTTTTTTCTCCCTTCCTTCCTTCCTTCCTTCATCTCTTTGTTTTTTTTCTTTCTTTTTTCAAATCAGCCGAAACAAACGCCAATTGAGAGGAGAGAACGTCGCACGATCGTTTCTGGAAAATATCTCCGAAGGATCCCGCGCGCGTTAACGACCGCTCGTTACCATCTCTCGATCCCTTCTTATTCCGCGAGAAAACGTTCGACCTGTAATAAAGGAGAGACGGAGAGAGCTGGGATAATGATGGGAAAATTATCGGAGTCGCATATCGCGAGGAATCGTTAAACGATCGCGCTCTCTTCGCGTTATTTCGCAAACGTCATGGACGGATTAAACACTAACCGTCAGTCCGCAGCATCTTCGGTAGTCCTAGATGTAAACGAACGTTATTGAAATCGACTTGTCGAAAGTCACCGTCTTTCTCGTACGGTGATGCTCGAAGCAAGAATCTTTTAAAATACATAAACACTACATTTGTTTCCAGAACTCTTTGTTTTAGTAAGCTGAGAACTATGAAAAAATTATTTTACAATAGGCAGATTGATTCTTGATAATCGAACAACGTCTCACATGTAAGTCCGTAGGTACGCCTCTTCCGGGCGACGAAAATCGTTTAAAAAAGATAGAATGTATAGAATTGTAAAATTATTAAATATATGGAATTATTAACATATAGAAATAATAGAATTGTTATAAATAAATACAGAATTCTCAATAGTTTATAAGTTTCCACGAAGTGATACGCCAGCTTCGTACGCACTAAAATTGTACAACCAAAAGTATTATAACTTTCCGGTATATCATACATCTTAGTCGCAATTTAAAAAAAAATGACATTCTAGGGCACGTATTATGTGCTCTATTCTTTATAGCTGCATCGCTGAACTGGTGCAATAAGTTGAAGTGAGAGAACATATTCTTGTCTCACTTCAATTAGTTCAGCAGTGCAGCTATGAAGAACAGATCAATGGACTTGTTCGGAATTGATCGGAATTCCGATCGGAGTCGTTTAATTATTCCCCGTAAAATACTGAAAAAGAACTGTGTAAAATACTAGAGAAAATCCACGGAATAATTGAATGATTCCGGTCGGATTTCATTCCGATTTCATTTCATTCCGACCGTGGCATGTATTATGGACCTGCTCGGAATCGATTCCGGTCGGAAGGGAGGATCTTTCAGTTATTCTTGAAATTTTCTTTTATATTTTATAGGAGATGATTGAGCGATTCCGATCGGTATCAATTCCGAACAGGTTCATAATGCGTGTCTAGTTGCATAATAGGCGCCCAGGTCACAGCTAGAATCCCAGGTATAAATAAAGGAGCGCAGCTGACAGTCAGTGTTTTACCAGCTATCCGAATCACCTGGGCGCCATTTTGGTTAGCGATCGCGACTAAGAACGTATGATGTAAGTTACCAATATTTTTGTCGTATGATTTTAGTATATCACGACTAAATGAAATCCTTTCTTCATATGCCGGATTATAACGAGCAGCTACAAATTGTGGAGAGCGTGTTCTTACTTAAATTAATTAATTAATTGTTCAGGTTAACCTCTTGCGACCTAGTCTTTCTTCCTTACTCATCTTTCTTCTCTCACTTCCTTATTCGCTCGCTTCAAGTCTGACTATACGAACAAAATCACTTTCGACATATCTAATTCCGATGCGCTTCTCTAATTGTATCTACATTGAGAAGAAAATATAGTATCTTCAGAGGGGCAATAATATCCTTATTTTAACTACAAAAATAGTAGTAGCAACATACACGTAAGATTATTATCACGGACGCTCCTTAGAAGGAAAATTTTCTCGTGGCTATTTTTGTGGTTGAAATAAAAAAAAAAGATATTGTCCCCGAAAGTGGAGATATTTTTCTCTTAGTGTTTAAGACTCTACAAACATCGAATCGACCGTATCAGAAATGCCTCTCTATTTGCGCTTAGAATTCTAATTTTGCAGCGATCGCTCTCGGCTCGCTCGCTCGCGTGCCGCCGGCGTTTATTCCCGCCAAAGCTGCCACCCCGCCGGAGGCACGCGACCCTTCGCGAGCGTTAATATCGGCGATGAGTGGTCCGTCGCGAGAAGGAGCGTCGCTTTCGCGTCGAGAGAGGGTAGCTACTAGAAAATATGCGAGATATCGGGACACCCTCGATCCGTGCCCTCACCTTCTCCGTGTTATCACCATGGCTACCGGACGAAACAAACGGTAGCCGACATGGCGCTGCTAAGCCTCGGCAGCCTGGCAACCGGTCTCTGGTCCTGTAGGAGAACGAGCCCCGTCGCTTTGTGCTCTTAGCTGTCAGGACTCTCTCTCTCTTGCTGACAGGTTCCTACCTACCTACGTATCCACCTACGTACCCATCCACCCGCCTAACTATGGGCGAAATCGAGTCATTCGCATCTGACACGCGCCAATTTATGCTCGGAATTACAAAGGAAACGTTACGTCCTGTGTGTGTTACGAGGGAGCCTTTGAGCCTCGCGCGAATACCGAATGGCGCGCACCCTCGTGCCGATGACACGGCGATCCTGCATTGCCGCGGATTTCGTCGTCAGCCGGTCTAAGGTCGAATCGTTGGCGTTTATGATCGGCGGGGGCCTTTATGCGGACGCGTTTACCTCTCTCCGCGTGCCCACCGCCGACCGAATTTCCGCGCCGTCATCGTTGCGCTCCGCCCCGACACTCGGTTGCACCGCCGCCGCCGCGACACCGCCGAAGGAGTCGCAAACGGCTCGACTTATCGCACCGCAAAATCAGTTTAATAATGCGACGTTTTCCTTTGATTATTCGATCCCTTTTCCGGTCGTGGCCTTTTATGCCCTCCCCTCGTCTCGCCCGGGTTTCTCTTAAGGTAATTGACTTTAAGGTAAATGGTTAATATGAGCCGAGGAGACTCGATAAATCTGTGTGTTAAATGTTTGTACACGTATATGATTTACGTTATATCGCTTTGGTGTTATATATTGGGAAGAAAATGTTTAGCACTTGTAACTATAATTGCGTAAGTAAAAGAATTACTGTCGGGAGGAGCACTTTTCTAGTATAAGTGTTACTTTAGTTTCAGTGTGACAGTGACATTACATGCAATTGTTATTATTATTTTTGAGTTGAAACCAGAAGAAGATATAATTGAAGTCGAAAATGATTATAATTTTAATGAGGTTTCTTTCAATGCAGCTAGAAAGTATCAATCGAATTTACACGATATTTAAAAAAAAATAAAAATCGCTCCCGATTATTCGCGATTTGACGTATAAGATTTTAGGCGAGGGCCATCAGGCATTTGTTTGTTAATACATCATATGTACAATCGGCGTGATAAAAGATGCAACACTTGTTTACGATGAGGTACGCAATGCTTTCGACATCCAACAGGAGAATTCGTTTTTTTTTTAGTAATTCTCACGAAATACATCTTCCTCTTCGACACGAAGTGCGTTGCAAAACTCATTGAAAAAAGTGTTGTATCTTTTATCTTCACGTATACCGCAATATATTTTAGCATACGATTTTTCGCTTCTGATATCATCAAAGAAGGACAACCATAGTGAGAATCCAGCAGCCTTAAAGGGAAATATAATACAATATTTACCAAATCTTTACAGATTAACTGTTATATACTTTAACTGTTATCAAAAATTATGTGCTTTACATATTAATTTTTGGAAAACTAGACGGTCAACGATCTTGTAATTTTTTTTTAATATTTCTACAGGTCCTTGTTATCATCTTTTTGTTTTTTCATTAAAACTGTAGAACGGTAAAGAGTAATTTAGAATTAAAACGTGATATCGAAAACCGTTTTATATGTAAATAATGTTAACTTGCACTTCAATTACCTCAGATTCAATACAGTCAGTCTTTCTTTAATTTCGTCTCGAAAAATTGAGATCGTTTTTCGCGAATTTAAATCGTATTCCGACAATATGCTGTTAAAATTTGGAAACATTTCTAAAAAATAATAGTCTTGTGGAGCAACTGATGACTGAAAGCTCAACACAAATTGGAAAATTTCATAATGGTTCGTAAATTTAGAGAAATTTTCGCCGGTAAGCTCTTTAACGTGAAACTGTCAAAACACATAATCTTCGCAATGACAGAGTGCGAACGTACGTTGCGAACGAGCGCGACCCTCCCGAGCGAGAAAACTCGGATAATTTCGGCGGAACTTCGATACTTTCGAGTTTCGATTCTACGTGCCCGCTTTTAAGGCAGTGCAGAGCAAATGTAGACGCGGCGATCTTTATAAAACGATACTGCGAGGCCGCTTATCAGTGCGTAGTGAATCGTACTTAGAGAGTCCGGTGTATAAAGTAAAGATCCTCGGGGCGTAGACAGTGACAAATTGCGGCGGAAATAAGAGGGCGAGCGCGCGGCTAGAAGAACCTTATGGGGCTAAAACCGATGTAGCGCCGGTATATCAAAGTAAACGAAAGAACAAACTGTCCTTGCTTCTTTCTTTTTTTCATTTCGTTGCCGTTTCCCATGGACTCGCCCACCGGATCCCATTACATTCAGCCTCGTTATTGATTCAGTAGCCACCAATTTTCGCGTTGCGCGGGAATCTTTCTTCCGGCGAAAGAAAAACTTTCGTCTCGCGTTACGGCCGTTCGCTAAAAACTCCGCGGTTTCGGTTAAAAATTAAAACACATCCCAGTTCATTATTTTCGTTCGCAAATATAAACGAGAAATCTCTCTCTCTCTCTCTCTCCCTCCGCTCGCTATATTCTACCTACTCGCACGTGGAATCTGTACAGAAATTTCTCATGATTTTTCCAGTTACATAGATTCCGATTAGACTACCAAAGTTGTCCCAAAATTGGTTATCCCGCCACAACACCATTTAGGAATTCCATTCTTCTCCTAAATATGAAATGATGCCTTTTTCCTGCAATATCGCTGTGCGGTTTGCTATGCTAGCAACTATCATCCCTGTAGTCGAGTGACGGTTCGGCACCGAATGTTAGATTAGAAGATTAATAGCCGGGATTTTATTTTTAATATTACTTTGCTCGATAGCGCGCGCTAAGAATGGGATTACCGGTTGTTAACCGTGGTGGGGCAATATATTTCGGACCTTCTAATCGGAATGCCGCATATGGGAGAATCAGAGAAAATTTCCATGCGGTCGGTTGTACGATAGCGCGGTTGAATTGATCGTGATGCGTCCTCCTCCTCGGAGGTATCCTGCTGGAGGTATTTTACGCGCAGATTAGTCGGTCGCAAAATAAACAGGCTGAGAAGTTCTCCAGGGCGCGCCTCGCACGCGGATAAGCGTCACGAAAGCTCATCGGCGAGGTTTACGCGAAATAGCGAGCGAGATGCGGCGTTATCCGGTAAAGAGATTTCGCGATCTCGCACGTCCGGCGACCGGGGCCGTCTGTGTCAGACTACCGGCGGTCGATAGCAGGACGTCACTGATGCTTACATTAATCATGGACGCATTAACTATACAGATAAAAGGAAGACGGTGCGCGACGAGCCATCAACTAGAATATGCATGACGTTACGAACCGACAGACCGAAGACCACGCACGAAGGCGAACGAAGGCTAAATCGAATGGCAACGTCAGACTCCGCAGGAAAGAAAGTTTGCGAATTAATTATGCACGCGCGCTCGCGCAGCCACGCAGCAACCGTCTTCCTACGAATTCCGTCGTCCCGACGATTATCGCCGATCGCTCCTCTGATTCGTGCTTTCGCGCGGTCCATCTGATCAACGCGCTCTGTCGACTCCTTCGACACGTCTGGGCGTTTTCACTTTCTCACGATTACGGTAGTTTCTTGTTTCTGTGGAACACGCGAGACAATACTGTTGGTATAGCGCTGGGAAATATTATAACTCATTTGTCACATTGGCGAACGCTCTGCTGAAACATTCGTCTCGTTTCGGCCTGCACGACTACTAAATACATTGACTGTCGTGCTATCATGATCATTACGTGATATTTACGTCGAATCTTACGTTATTTTTCCTTAAAGTTGACCTAAAATTATTTTTGATAGTCTTAAGTCATAGACCAAAAATGTCATTAATAACGTCAATTAGACGTTATTTTAACTTACAAAATAATCTTACAAAAATGATCGAATATTGATCATTACTATCAAGGAATGGCACGGGAATTTCTCCCTCCCATTTCGATGAGCCTGAAATATATAATATTGTAATGTAGACCAAAATAAAGGACATTTTTTTCTTATACGTGCTCATACGTATTTTTAGGGGGCGAAACATTCTTTTGAAGAAAATCGGTTTTTTCTTTCGAAGTACGTATCGTTCGTTGTACGACCGTTCCTCCATCTCAATGATTGAATGAAAATTTCTGATGCCGATAAACTCTTACGAAATCTTTAAGGAGTATGCTTATGATATATACTTATATGCTTATATCGTTCAAAAAACATTATAATGGCATATTTATTGGCAAATGTTAGAAACAACTCCATAGCAATCGATATGCGACGGTTAATTTATATAATTATATATATAATTAATATAATGTAAACTGTAAATAACGATTCGTCCTCCTCAGTGAAGCCAGTTCAAAATGCTGTCTTGTTTTATCTACAAGAATCATATGAACGTCATATATATCGAGTATCACGAAACGATAATTAATAAAAAGATATATTAATTATTAATTAATACATTAAAAAATACATTAATATATAACGTCAAAGCACCGATAGCATGTCTGTATAGAATAATATATATCAAATAATGTTTACATGTGTTTTCAGAATATTCTATATACTATAATAATTTACACTGTGAATTGAACGTTTATATTACGTCGTTATTGCAAAGTCTTTTTGACGTGTTAAAATTAACGTTAAATATACGTCAGTTAATGGACATATGACCGCGAGTGTCAGATCAATTGTGACGAAATTTTGTGACCGAATGTTGACGTAATAGTAACGACAGGCTGCTACTTGGGTGGTAACGCTTATTAGGAAAATAGTTCTCCTGATATATATTATAATTCATTTACTAAAGTTTATAGTTATGATATTATAGTTACAAATACGAATTATTTTTCCATCCGTGCATATTATCGCTTTTCCTCCAAATTCCTCGCAATGTGTAACTTTAAATCTACGTATTTCCGAATATATATAGTTACCTGATTTCATTTTGCTTTATTTTATATTACTTGATTTTCGCTTCGCTCCGTTCATGCGCTCGTTTACATCACGGTCGGGCCTAACAACTAGCAATTAGCTATCGCCCCGCTGTTTAATATATCATCCTATAGTGTGTGCGTTAATCTAATGTAACAAAATCGATACCGCAGCATACTCGATAAAAATAATAATAATAATAATAATAATAATAATTAGCAATAGCGGAAGTGCCCGTTCGCTCGGGCCGTTTAAATGATTTCACCGGCGTTATACACGAAACAGGGTTAAAGCACTCGCGAATACGAGAGAACAACTTGCGTTTAATAAACTCAATTATCTCGTCGCATGACACAGGTCAAGTTGCCGAGAGTAGAGGAATATCTGCGTCCGCCGCAGATCCTGTTACCTGTCTAAGTAATTAAGCAGTAGTTACGACGGCATATGTTTCAGCAGAAATGCCGCAATATGCGCCGCGGCCATGAATCAAATGCAGAGAAAATTGGAGCACGCCCGGAATGTATCGAAGAATTCCCGCTCGTGCTTGTATATTAACTTTCTAACGACGTGCCGCGTATCGCCGGTATTATCGCCGATAATAATCGGGGGGGATCAAATTTCGCCGTCAATTATCCGTAAATCGGCGAACAGCGGATAACGCACCGAGAGAAATCCCGATTGAATTCTAGCCATTCGCGTCCTCACTTACATCTCCTTCCGGTTTCGGCTTAAAATAATAATAGCAGCAATATGCTGATGTAAGATTATTATTACCCACACTGCGATAACCGTACCAAGAAAAATGGTCCTACTTATCCTTTCGTGCGATTACAATTACAAATTCACGGAGAAAGATAACTTAGAGAGGACGACGAATTTTATGCTGTCGTAGTGTATAAATAAATCAATACACCAAGTGTTTCTTAAACACTGTTCGGTACCTTTCATTTCTCAGATAATTTTATAAAGAAAGGTTCGTGTGTTCGTATCTCGATGAAACGACCTGACAAAAGTCAATTCCTAAAATGTTGGACTGTATTTAAGGAGCACCCCGTGCGTCTATTGATTCGTTACGATAGCATAGAATTTGCACAAATAATAGTTGTCTCGGTTGCAAACAGTTAGGGAGTGCATCAGAGGGTCGCAGCTGCGCCTCGTCATGCTCGACTTCTCCGAGATCGGTCGCGATCGCGGAATTCCGCGTGGGACCGGTTGCGACCACGGCTCGCAGAGGCGGCCGTTTCGCGTTTGCATCACGGCTCCTCGCCGTTAACCGATGCAAGACGGATGCGTTACCCGATCGCTGAGTGTGACTTTATGCAGCAGAGCATTAAGGACAAACGTTTCGCTGTGTGTTGCAGAGTACTTGATGTCAGGAAGTCCACGGAGTTATCCAGCACGATCCCCGGGGGTGGCTTCCACTCCAACCGTGACCAGGTGAGTTAGTGCGCCTCCCGCGAATTTCACAAATCCGCATACGGGGATGCATTTCTCTCCCTCTCTCTCTCTCTCTCTCTTTCTCTCTTTTTCTCTCTTTTTCGCGCAGCCGAACGTGACGCATCCCTGACGTAATAACCCCGACGTATTTTTACCTCTCCAACTCGGCAAATCCGTGCACCTTATTGGTTTACCCGCCGGCTGAGCTTCGTGCGGACGAGCGGAGTTCCGCGAAGATTCGACGTAAAACCGTCTACGCGTTGTGCGTGGTTGACGCACCTGGTGGGTCTCGGTCGGCTGTGCGCTTCCGTATGCCGCGATAAATTATCAATCCACGCCGCTATCGCGTCCGCTCCTAATGCGCCGGTGGTCACGGCATCGAGCGGAGATGACTCTTAATTACTGAAACGAACGTGGAATTTCGTCGATGAACACCCGTCGGTGCATCTCGCATTGTTATATTGTCAACGGCGGAATTAACACTGCGATATATAAGCACGATGTAGGAAAACGTTTGGTTGAACTCGAGCCGAAATTTCGATCGCTGCTTCGACACGCTTAAAGATAGTTTGCGTCTACTTCCCTTGCAGAAAAATGTTAATGCCTAATAATAAATTGGCCGCTAATAAATTACCGTTGCCCATTCGTAATAACGAGTAATCACGAGTGATAAAATTACTGGACAACAATAATTTGTCACCGGCCGACTTATCATAGGTGGTGATATATTTTCTGTTAGGATCGTGCCTGTTTCTACCGATTTCGGTTTAATCTAGAGTTTATTGAAGCTTGGGTTGTAAAATGAATTCTCGGTTTGTAAAGAGCGCGAATTGGTTGGATTCTAACTGAATTGCATCTGGTACGTTTAATTAAACTTGTAGCTCGTGTGCTATAACTCGATGAATTACGAAGATCGAAGGTTGATTGCTTCAACGCAATGTTGTTGACCTTAACGGATTTCCGGCGAATCGCAAATGCGAGAATCGTGTATTCATAGCATAGTCTTCGTTGGTCTTCGTTACAATTTATACAGCCAATGGCTTTTGGAAAGCGTGCGACATTATAAAACTGTAATTGTTCCTCTCTCCCTCTTATTTTCTCTTCTGCATGTGTACTTGAGGAAAATGAATTTAACGGAGAAGTAGCCTGACGATAGCATTATTGATTTTACATACAATACAATATGCTCATGTCGAAAAAGTCTTTAATTATTACAAGAAATGATCCAGCAGCCTAAATGCGAAGTATTGACAATAATTGTTCTATGGGAGAAATTGCCTAAAAAAATTGTATTATCTCTCTCTCTTTTGTGCTTGTACACGTGTAATTATATAATAATATGAACTTATATCTGTTAGTCAGGCATTTTAATTTTTCCCTTATTTTTTGCAAACATTAATAATACCGACTGTTTGTTCAATCCATAACAGGCATCTGTAGGGCGTCTCTCAGCTAAAGTGTACCATACGAGATACTTAAACTGTTATCAGAAATGGTGTATTTTACATATTAATTTCTAGAAAATTAGATGGCCAACAATCTTGCAATTTTTTCATAATATTTCCCCAAATCTCTTTTATCATCTCCTTGTTTTTCATATAAAACCGCAAGAATAGTTTGGTTGCTAGAATTAAAAACGCGAAGCCGTTTTCGTAATATATATAAATAGCGCTAATTTGGACTGCAATTATCTCAGCTTCGTTAGAGTCAGTCTTTTTTTTCAATTTTGTATGTGTGTTTCGATTAATATGCCGTTAAAATTGGGAAAGCTCCCTAAGAGAAAATAAATTTACGGACTAACTACCGCAAAAAAGCCGAAAGTTTTCTCAGCTCGGTCACGGAGAACGTCCTGACGACGAAACTCGAGTGTAAAAAGTTTCGAGAATCTAAATCAATCGACCGGCGAGAGGAAAGCCGAGACAGGCGCGAGAGCGCCGTAGGAAACGCGATAAATACAGAGTACTTCGCGACGATCCGGCGGCGATGAAGAGGGGGGAGGGGGCGGCTGAGAAGGCGCGGGCGGCGGAGAGACACGTCTAAAGATGTTCCCAATTCAAATGAGTTGAACTTTTAAAATATTTAGAATGTTGAACAGGCCCCGGCATTTCCATTTCGCTCCGACGTTCTCTCTCTCTCTCTCTCTCGCGCGCGCGCGCGCTAAGCGTGCCGCTCGATCGTCGTCAGTGACGCGCACGAAATTTCGAATTAGTTCGCTCTTTATTCTACCTCATTACCATCCTTCGGCATTCCGCCTTCTTTCTTCTCTCGAGCAGCTAATGGCCCGCTACGTGCCGTAATTCATATTTCATCTCTCGCACGCGGAATGCTTCCGAGGGACTTCGCCGTATTAAGACGGCAGATATTCCTTATTGCGATTTCATTTTGCACTGTGTTGCATTACGACTCAGCCGATTAGATCGATGCGATTATTTGCTATTTTGGATCGTCGAGTAAAGTACACAAGGCGGCTTTCAGAGATTTAACAATTGCGTCTCGTTGCGAATCAGCGTTCCATCGACCCGTCATACATGTTTTGCAATTAATTTTCAAAAAAGGTTACATAGTCTATTTATCTATTTTTTTTAACTCTGATTTTAATCTGAATTTCCATTATGACTTTGGAGCAATAATATCGCCAACGAATATTCTATTTATAGCGAATATTATGTCCTACTTTTTATGTCAGAATGCATATTGTTCGAAGATGACTAAATATTTATAGATGATACAATTTGATTATTAATTTATGTCTCACAATCGATGTTCGACATTTTTACGTTATGTAACTTTTACGTTGCGTCATCTTTCAGAAGCAGAAGGAAATTGGGTTGTAGAGGATTAAGGCGAATGCCCGACTGTGTCGTGTGATACTGTCGTATATGCAACGGCATCAAATATCGATATTTCACGGAACGTCGTTCGATTATTCAATTTGTGTCGCGAGCGAGCGTTAAGAGACTCCTCTCTCTCTCTTGTTCCTTTCTCTCTGTCTCTCTCTCTACGGAATCGTTAATACATTCGCCATCGTGCTTAAACTTCCTCGAACTATGAATGTCTGTACAACGATGCGCGCGATTATCCGTCTCGTAGCTTTCGTAATATCAATTATTTGCGACGATCGACGCATACCTGGGGATTCTCTTGCCTCTACATTACACATTCATCGCCAGTCACGCGAGTTCGTCGATCTTTTCCTGAGGATCTTGAACTCCGCTCAGGGCTATCGATTTTATTCTATACTTATGTACCACTGGAAGAGAGGGAGGGGCGGTGCCTCTAATTTCGAATTCTACCTACCTACCTACGTACCCCCTATCCCTCTTGTCGACAAAGTACGTGGGCATAAGACAGCGTCGTTACCGTCATGTAAAGGCCGTTCGTTTGATAATCCAACCACGGCATGTATGAAACGTTCTATCAACGTGTGTCGTCGCGCAATTTACCGCAGTCTGATCTGATCTGCCAACGAGATCACGCGATCACTTCAATCGCGATGAATACGAGACCATTACGTTACGGAAACTGATAACAGATATGGAAAACCCGATCCGAAGATACCGTCGTTCCCGGACGATAATCGCATCGACCCTTAACGCTTTCTCACAATTCTACCTCCGACCGGTCGTGTAACTTTTTTTCCCTCTTTCCTCCCTTCTTCTTCCCCCCCCCCCCCCTATCTCTCCTTCTCTCTCTCTTTCTCTCTCTTTTCTTGAGAAAACGCGCTCCAGCCTCGGCAAAATGACGAGAGGAGGAAGGGCCATCGGTGTCACCGGAAACAGCAGGTCAGCGAGACGGAAAGTACTCTGTTGCTGAGGCAACGCGGCTAAAAGAACACGCGCGAGATCCTTGTCCGAGAGAGCGAAGGAGAGTTTCCTCCGACGTTCCATCCTTCCTTTTACTCGCCCCTCGTCCGCCTTACGCCTCAGCCAGGCTTCCTTCTGAAACTGCTAACGACCGAATCCGCCGAGAACATTGGTCTATCGTGACCATAGCTCGGCCGCCGTGGAAAACCGTGGAATTTCTCACGGTGTGTTGTCAATCGATGGTGCAATCGATTTTTCGGAAATGTCGAATGAAACACTCGTTCTCTCAAAACTGTCGTTGCGAAATCATATTTCTGAATCGAAAAGGGCATAAATACTCCGAGTCGAAATTCTGGTTTTATGATATACCCGTAAGGGGATTTTCCGGTTTTGAAAGGCGAATTCAGGCGTATTTTTAGGGAATTTTTTATGCATAAAAATTAAGATACAGTTAAAAAATGATATAGCGTTAAAAAGTACATTCAATATAGATTTAAAAAAGGTTCTTTTATTTTACTTTTATTGCAATTATGTGATCCAATATGGCGCCGAAATTAGGCCTGCACTGTTAATATGAAAGCAAAAGTTCGGTTCTTCTTTCAATAAGTAAACTTGTGATTTTCGCCTGAATTAAGATTATTAATATTGTACGCATATTTTCAATATAACAACCGTTTAAAAGAACAATTCCAATTTTCCTTTTATTTGACTTTTAAAAAAATAGAAAAAGTCAACGTAGGCTATTTATTCTAGTTCAGGCGATAGCGGCATGTTTGTTGAATATAACTGTAAAAGTGGAAGCCAATCGGGCAAGTAGTTTTTTTTTTAGAATCGTGTCAACCATGTTCGAAAACATGGTTTTGAGAAAAACACATTTAAAGTTTGATGAAACATTTTTCGTGATAATATGTCGAAACTTTTGGACTTACCGTCAATCAACTATTCCAGGAACATTTCTCTTCTTAAAAAATTTCGTTCTGTAATGTTTTATGCTCTCGAACGGCAATTCTGGCTCAAAGATACGCGATGCTACGAGTGCTTGAGACGATCATTATCCCATGAAACGGCAAAATCATAGACTGTGTTGTCGTTGGTTATGCCCATTGCCTGCATTATTTAAAGAACATTTATGAATCCATCGTTGAAGATATTGACTGCTAAAAAATTGGCGAAGTCAAACCACTCCATTGCCGGCGAAAATATGCTAGGGGACGAATATCCATATTGATGAATTTAAAAATTCATTATTGTTTTGAGTATGTGCTCCGGGACATCTCTTTAATAAATTATTCGAAGACAAATCTTCATAAATTGGTTTGATGCATTGTAAAAAATGTTTTAGTCAAGAGGATCGTGCTTAAATATATCGAGTGTTCCATTGATCTCTACTTGTCCCCGCTTACAACAACTTTCAGGAATGGGTAGGCGATAATGATGTGGGATATTCTTAAGGCTATAAATTCGATATAATTTCGAAGAATTTCGAAAAAATCGAATTTATCAATCACCAGCGAATTAATCACCATCGTAATTTCGGCTACGCCGAACTTGGA
This sequence comes from Dinoponera quadriceps, assembly GCF_001313825.1. NCBI lineage: Eukaryota > Metazoa > Arthropoda > Insecta > Hymenoptera > Formicidae > Dinoponera > Dinoponera quadriceps. Next base: position 2,117,693 of record NW_014554309.1, read on the forward strand.
GCTCGAAAGCCGAGGTCGTTGCGCTTTCCTCGGAGTCTCAAAAACGTGCTTTACAGTGAGATGACCGGTGACGGTAGAATTATGGCGCGCAGCGAGATAAGACCCAGAGAAATTTATTACTCAAAGGATACCGAAACACACCAGCCGTCCTTTCAATCCTTTATCTCTCGTTCTAGCTTCGCGCATGTGTGTGCGTGTGTGTACGTCGAGTTTCGAGTTCTTCCTTTTTTTGATTTCACTTGTTTACCGACGATCGACCGCCACGATTCACCCTAATATTCTTCTCTCCGGCGGAGCAGGAGACGTTATATAAGTACGGGCGGAGAAATGGAAGGACATACGTCGAACCAAACAAATTCACAGTTAAAACGAATCGACGTTGCCGGGACTCGCCGGGGTGTGCTTCGTTTAACTGCACAACTCTATGTTCCCGAATTCTCCCGGGTCTTCTCCGAAAAGTAAATTGTTTACCACGCGCGTCCTTTCCCTACTTATTCCAGCCGCCCGGTAGCGCAGGCTACGGTTACAGGCGTGCTTTTGTCTCTCCACCGGCGGAACTATTTAAATTAATCAACATGGAAACCTTAATCTCGCCCGACGTCTTAATCCCGGCTTCAATTTGCGCGCGACTCCGGCGCCCCGTCCCTCGGAAACTTTCCACCCGCTCTACCGAACTCGAGTCTCGTTCGATGGCACGGAACGGGAAGCCGGATTTAAAATGTTTTCTTATTCCCCGGGATGTATTCTCATTACGGCGCCCGTCCAGAAATAATACAACATTTTTGCGCGATTATTTCTCCTGCGGAAGGCCCTTCGCCGGGTAAGCCGTACCTCTGCGCCCGTTCTTGAAAATCTAACGATTCCAGCTACTTGTTAAATCCCTGCGAATTTTCGCGAAGGATTTAAGATCGATACTTTTATAATTGGATATAATATGATTCATTAATGTATCGATTATGTTTTGTCGGTGGCAGAAGTTCGCTGAAAAAATCAAGAGAATTAAGTTACGTCCAACTATATCAGCCTGACTGTATCAGCGTTGAGTTTTTCGTGAAAATCCACATGAACTTGTCGAACAATCCAATATCTTCCGTCGCATAATTGGAGGATATTGATGGGTAACCCAGAAATGGGTTACGATTTGTTTGATCGATTGATTGGACACTAACTGTTATTGCCAACAATACCGGAGATTGCAGAGCAGAACGAATAACATGAGAGGGAGAGAAATGATTATTTATACGGAACATCAAAAATTACTTGTCACGCTTGCGGAAACTTTCCAGGTATGAATACCGGGTAAAATGAAATAGAAAATGAAGTACATTGTGTGTATGAGATTCAATATTTCGCCGTTTGTCCGACTAAAGATTTTAATCTAACTCGCATTGAGAAATAAATTTTTGGTATTTGCAGCTATAATCGCGTAAGTGAAAGAATTAAAGTCAAGAGAACCATTTTTCTAATAAGCGTTACAATAATAGTGATAATAACTTAACATGCATACACTACTATTTTTATAGATTAAAACTAAAAGAAGGTATGCATTGAAAGAAAAACTTATTTAAATCAAATAAATATATTTCTTTAAATATTATTTATATTATTCAAGTAAATATACAGTAAATTTTTAAAAAATTTGTCTTATTTAAATTAATATTTATTAAAGCATAAGAAATATTTACTTGAATCTTATATTTTTTCCATTTTTAAGTGCACAAGTTTTAATTTTAAAATATTTTTTCTCGAAACTGATATTTTATTAATTTAGAAACATTTTTTTATTTTTTATTAAAATTAGGTTATAAAAAAATATTCCTTTAAAACCAACAAATTATTTTTTTATGTAGAAAGAGAAAATTCTCAAGTTTAATAAATTATTAATTGTATTAGAATTATAATAAATCATTTACTCACAGAAAATAATTAATTTTTTTTAATACTACAAAAGTTATTTAAATATGTATCGTGATTATTTTGTAGTAAATAACTAAATTACTTGCATTTTAAGTAAATATATATTACGGGATTGTTACTATTAAAAAAAATATATATGCCAGGAAAAAAATATATTATTAAATAATTTCAAACAAGAGAACGGAAAGTTTTTTTTATTATCGTAGCGTGAAGCTTAGTTAGCTCAGCGGTAAGAGTAGTCGCCCAGCAATCAATAGACCCGAATTCGAATTCCTTCTCCGAATCCGATTTACTTCTTGTAAATATACAAAACAACTATTTACTTGAGTTAAGCAATAGTATTTTCTTAAATGTACAAAACTTTTTTCAGTGTAATTGGGACCGAAAATAACTAATTATAACGGCATTTCTTTTAGTGTACAAGTACAATCGTATGTATGCGTTACAGACGAACGAAGAGAATAAAAGTTTACTTATAAATAAAAGACAAAATGACATTTTTGAAAACGAAATTTTGTAGAAAATTGTTCTAAACATTTTTTCTTAAGAAAAAAAATATTTTTAAATTTCTGTTATGTCACTTCTGGTTATGTCACTTTGTAGCTTTGTAATTTAATTTATAAGTAAGCTTTTATTATTCCTCTTATTCGTTTGTAGCGCTTGCTTTCACTTGGACGTACTGAGAGAAATTCCGTTAAAATTACCGTCATTTCCAACGCCATTGTTCTCTTGGCTACAATTCTTCCCAAATATTAAAAATTTAATAATAGAAATTTTACAGAAACAGCAGAAATTGAAAAAAAAATTAACAGATATAACAAAATAACAGAAATTTAAGAAAAATTTCCGTAAAAAAAAAACTTACGGGAAGGTTTCTTAACTTTCTGCTTGTAATATTGTAGCTCTTAACTCACCGTTAAACTTTTATTCGGCACATTTTTTTCTCTTATAATTTGAAAGTTGTATGCAAAAAAATGAGAGTACCTTCGTGAGATCGAAAATCATCACCTATAAAAAGCGATAGGGCACAAATAAAGCGTATCGTTTCTCACGTGTTAAGACACTTTACACATCCACGAAAGGTCATTCAAATTGAAGAGTTCGGATTCGCTGTGCTCCCTTGCGAGACAGCGATCGCCGAGGACGGAATACACGCGTTCCTAAATAGCCATGTATCCGAGAAGGCATCAGATAATCGTGAGTGATAAAGTGCGCCCGCTTCGAAAGGTAAGCACTGTGATCCGGTCACGCGCCGTGCTGCAGCGCGGTACATATACCGCGAAAGCGCGAGCCGACGCCACGCGAACGAAAAACGAAACGACAGCCATAAAGCGGCGACACGTTAACTCCGGCTGTCCCCGTTCTCCGCCACCCTCCGTTGCAATTAGTGAGAGAATCCTTATCGGGCACTCGACGAGGGTAGTAATTGACCGGTAGATAAGAACGTGGGAAACGTACTATCCTAATTTTAGTCCGCCACGCACGCACCGCAGCACGCACGAACGCACGCACGCACTTACGGCACGGCACTCCGTGATAGTCCCGCGAAGAGAGGAAAGGTGAGAAAGAGGTGGAGAAGGAGGGAGGTAAGGAGAGAGAGCGAGAGGAAGGATACGAGTGCGACAAACAAGAGCGGTACGTACGCGCTATGGCGCCGGTGTTAATAAAAATCCGGGTCGTTCGCGTGACACGATGCGATATGGTTGCGGCCGGTGTTTTCGGACGTTGGTGCGCACACGTGCACCCTCTTCTTGCACGTATTCCGTACCAGCCACGCTTTATTTCGTCATGTACGTGAAAAAAGTTCTCGAGACGCACTCGTAAAGTCGCTCTTTATTCTTCGCGAGGCAAATAGTATCCGAGGGCCGAGCGGACGTACTGTGAGGAAAACATTTGTTATTTGTAGCTATAATATTTTAACTATACACCATAGTACGAAAGAATTATAGTTTTTCCAAATAACACGCACATTTTTCAGTTATTAATTAAAGAGACTTCTATGTATGGCCATTTTCAATAATTAATAACTCGAAATTTTGCGTGGCCATTTGTAAAATGACAGAGGACTTTTTTACTCAGTTTAATCAGATTTACCTTCACATGAGCGCTTGTACGAAACATACTAGACATCCTTTGCACACACACACACACACACACACACACACACACACACACACACACACACACACACACACACACAATTTGTATACAAATACATAATATATATAAATAATAATAATAATGAATCATTGTTTTTATTCCTGTTTCTGTCTAGATTTTTTTTTTTAAGTTACATTATCACAATCTTCTGTTCATAAATAATAATTTTATTTTAATTTTATTTTTTATGTATTTTATTTTGCTGTAAGGTCCAATTGTATCAACAAAATATTATAAAAAGTGTGTGAGAATTATATTTTTTGTATACATATAAGATTTATTTTTAACCTTCGTCATCTTACTCACGTGTGGGAATAAGAATGACGAAATTGATACGTTCTCAAAAAATTTAAATTAAACAAAATTCTAATTCATTTATAAATTTTCTAGTTTATGAATATGATAAGAAAGGCTTTTAGCTATTCAGAAAAAATGTTGATTATTATTTTTATGTCACTGCGAAAATATGGAAGAATCGATAAATCATAGGATCGTCTTTACCTCCTTCCTCCCTTCCTTCCCTCTCCAGATAGAAATTAATCGGGGTGTTCATCAGTTCTATCGTGGCCTAAATAGGTATGCCTTAAGATAGGTCTGCCTTCGTTGAGTCTAGATAGCATCTAGAAAGGCAACTTCTGAATGGAATTTCATAAATAGGCCCTGAATAAGTGCTGATGTAGATATTCTTAACAAGGCTCACAGGGCCCAGTCAGGGCTTAGTTAGTTAAATAGATTTAACAAAACTGGCTCTAAATTGTACATTTCTACGTTACATTTCTATATAGGACCTGGATAAAAGTGAGGAAAGATTGTATAGGGCCTTTCTAGCGCTCGTTTTAAATTTCTACCCGGGCCTTTTCTTCTGTTTAAGACCAATTACTTTTCTAATAAGTATTATTATACAGTCGTTGATAATAACCTTACATACATATTGCTATTACCATTTTTACGATAAAAGAATCCAAAAAGTAATATAGTTGAGACCGAAAATAACTATAATTTCTCTCAATATGTGCGCGAAGATGAAGGTAAAAATAATGTGATAATTTTGTCTGTAATGGGGACTTCAACGCTATGTTCAATAATCGACCGGTTGTATTTTTGCGGGCGATATATTGTTACGATAAGAGCGGAATTCACAGCGTGACAAAAAACGATCGATTGTGTGTATCGATGTTTTTTAGGAAACGAGAATTCGACAAACGCGTTTCCGTTGATAGAATTAAATTTCAGCGGCTAATCATTAATATAAAATTATACCTCTCTCTCGCTCTCTCTCCCCCCTCTCTTTCTCTCTTTTTGCATGACCCTACGATGAAAATAGCAATGTGCCGATGAACGTGCAAGTAGAAGGAGAAACTTTGTGCTCCGATAAATTTCAAGAGAACTTTGTATCGATGGTTATTCAATAGAATGCAAGAAACGGGAATGAAAAAGGGACGCCTGTTCGATCACGCGAACGCGATGCGCTCGTACGATATAATTGACATTTAATTATTTGTAATTGAATGTGGCGCTCCAATCTACTGCGTTGGAAGTTCTTAAGAATGGTGCGACAGCGGGAAATAGGTCGCTGGTTACCGTGCAGACTGGAAAGTACGAGTGACATCGCACTGGAACAAATTTGCATGAAATGCTTCCGTGGAAGGGCCATTCGTTTGGTAGATGTGTCTCTCCCACCCTCCCTTTTACCCTTTCTCTCTCTCTCTCTCTCTCTCTGTCTCTCTTACCCGTTGTACGAGCACCTTAAAACCACCAAGTTTCAAAATGTGGTCGCACTTCGTAATCCCTACTATTCACCCTTAAATTCTCAGATATGTACTAGGAACGTAAATCTCGGTTTCTCGCAATAATATCTCGCCAACGACGAAGATTCATCGTGATTCTCGGATCGTTACTTAATAAAATATTGAAGCAGAAGGAGAACACAGTTTCCATGACGTCGAGATGTGTCGATCGATATCAAATTTTAATCCCTCGGAGGCCTAGTGTGTCATCAGAGGAGGGAGAAATTTATACAGTGGGTCCTCCCCCACCGTGATTGGCGGCACAATCGGGGAGATAATTATTATATGTGGGAAAGCAAGTCGGAAATGTAATATAAAATGTTCTCGCACGGGGCTTCGTTTCCAAGAAAATCTTTCTTTAGGTTGGAATTAAATTATCAATAATTTTCCACCTTTCTTAAGTTAGAATAACTTTCATTAAACTCATCTCAACAGCAATTATCTAATTATGAATGGAAAGAGAGATAGCGTTTTATTAAAAAATAATTGAAGGTAATTTAAATTACGGAAGCGGTGTGTGCAAAAGATTCAAAATACTTTTGTTCTTTTTATAAATAAAGACTGTATCTTTTAACCATATTAAAAGATCCATTATCGAGATGAATTCATATGGCAAAGATTATTGAAGACACACTGAGAAAAAGATGTTTTCAAATTTAATAAATTTTATTGCATCCAAACCAATTTCATCATTGGCACGTTCCAAAAAAAAACAAATGTTTCGATTAGTAAGTTCGCTTGTTAGACTTTTCAACGAAGGTGTATTTTTATCTTAAATAAAAAATTTGTTCGAAACGAAAGACAATTTTCTTATAAAGAAATTATTTGTTTCATTTTACATATTTATTGTGACCAAATGAGATTTTATTTGGGTAAAAGATGTTATTCCAAGTAACAACGTTCTTCCTGTTAAATAATAGATTTTTCTTGAATGAGACAATAAAATGTTTACTCAAACAAAGTATATTCCATATATGTTGTTTCTATGAAACAAATTTTAGTCAAATAAGTAGAAATAGTAGATCTAAAGAAACCTTTTTTTCCTATGCATGCGCATCTCCAGAGAGCGGAAAATTATTGGTAGTTTTTCACCCTTCAAAATTCACTTTCTCGGAGACGAAGCCTCGCGTAAGCGAATATCGTTTATCGTTTTCAACTTACTTTTACGATCCCTCCCTCATCAACCGGAGAGAGTTCGGGAAATATCTTTGCGAGAGATCGCGTCGTGGTTCTCCCTTTTTCGTCCTCCCGTTGTTTCTTCCCCCCTTTTTCGTGCTCGTAGGATTTATACTAGTGAAAAGTTCTAATAACACCCCACGGTATCCAATATAGACGAACTATAAAGAGCTGCGGAGTGTGGAGCCGACGGTGGGGAGCGTCGTTTCCTCTACGAGCTCCATGTTGGTTTAACTTTGCGTTCTATAAGAATAACTACCCAGCGCGCTTCATATAACGGTGAAACTTTCAAATATAAAGCAAATCCGCCGTATATCACTGCTCTATTGTAAAATATCGTCGATGCGCGATAAACCCCGGCTGTCGGCTCGATCGAGGTTGTAATCGCCGCTATCGGCGCGACGGTCATCAAGTTGACGACGACGTGCGACGATGCGCGGCCGTCCATCAGGATCGTTTATCTCGAGCTGCTCTTGATTTAATTTCACGAAAGTACGACGACACACGCGCGAGCGACGTGCGAGCGACCGGGGGCGCAACGACACGCCGCTCTTTGTAAACGACTAAACCGCCAGAGACGTCGGATAACGAAAATAACGAGATGTTTAACGCAATTGCAAACCGTAGTCGCCCTTCGCGAGAGATATTAAGAATTATGCGCGTGTGAAATTTATTCCGTGCGCGGGATAACGCGTAATAACGTGACGCGTGTTCATCGTAGCTGTTAACGAAGTACAACATCGCGATGTCCATACGTTTTGTATATAACAGAGATTGCTGGCTCGGCATTAATTTCATAGCAAGTGTAACACCGTGTTGTTACACCTGGCGTTACCGGCTACCGTAAATCCTTTGCGCTACGATCTAATTTCCAGTTTGGCACCTTGCGCGCCTCGCATTACTCTTGACCATAAAGCCCGCCGCCCATAAACATTAATCTACCTTGCCACACGCGCGTCCGTCATAATCATAATTGATGGTATGTTAATTACAATTTATGCAAAAACCTCCTCCGCGGCGCCCGCATCTCGCCGTAATTTCCGAAAACGTCGCTTAAATGCTGATGCTAACGCGACGATCCACGCGTTATGTCGCCGTAGCCGTGTTTCGGAGGCCCGCGATACCGTGTCATTATTGAGCATATATTATGTCAAGTATACGCCTTACGCGCGCACGCATCGCGAATCCGACCGGGTAATTCGGGCGCGTTTAACGCGCGACGGGAAAATGTTACGGCGAAAACAGAACGACAGCTTACGGGGGCAAACAGTTCGGTTGGGTTTTTTGCCTGAAATGGACCTGAGATTTGCCCGGATTCCATCTAAACACGTTTCAGTTGAAGGAAACGGGATTTCTCATTGTAGAATTCAGCTCGTAAGAATTAGAGGTGGTATCCACGATGTGATCTCGAATTATTCTTTCCGTAAGGTGTCGCGAAGCAAACGGTTTGCACTCGGAGAAATATAGCCGAAATTATAGTCATTTTCGGCCCCAACTATAGCTTTCCGATTTTTATCGAAAAGAAACAAATTTGTTATTACACGGAGGAAATAGAAGTTTTGCCGGGACAACAAATTATTTGTTAATATGGTGGTGGCAAAAGGAATTTGTCGCACGGAAGAAATGATTTTGCCGCTGTAGCAAAACGTCGCTGCGACAGCAATAAAATTCAGTTGGCATAACCAAATTATTTTTTATATATTCAGCAAAAGGCAATTAATACTCTTGACGAATCTTTCCGCTACCCAGAATTTCGTTCTCAGTGCGGGTGGAAATCTCGAGTTGAAAATCAACACAACTGTGGAAATAAATAAATTCGAAAAGTGAGGGCTAACTTCTTACAAGCTACGTTCAAGTAAATATTCGCGAAGAAGTATCGTTGTAGTTGATTTTATTTGGTTTAATTAAATATTACTCGAACGTGGCATTTTTACTTCCTTTTAATGTTCAAGTAAAATTTACTCGATTCGAATAAAATGAACTACTTGTGAATGAATACTCCTTAGCAAATATTTACTTGAACGTAGCAATATTTTTCCGTTTAGCCAAGCAAAAATGCTTCGATATATCTTGACGTTTCGTTGGAAATATCTTGGAGATAAAGAAGAAAATCCCGAGTTTTTACGACCCGTCGCAGTTCACACGTGCATATTTAGCGAGTCGTAACGCGACTAATATTCCTTCATCGCCCAGATATTTTTGCGCGCGTAAGGTCCATTCAACTTCAAGACAACGGTGTTACGATTTAACTCATCGCCTAACACAATTAGAAGATGCAATTACGCAATTTTCCCCGTTCGTATCGCCGCTGCGAATAAATGAAGAAGGAAAGTTCCGCGCTCTCCTCGTTTAATGGAATAACAGTTGAGAGCTTCGTGAACGATAAAGCAGCAAATTGATGGAAACGTATATTTTATAGGGGGGATTCTAAGTAATATAAAACTGGCTGTGCCATGGGAAGCATCGGATTGTTGTTTCGGTGTATCGCTGTATTTAGAAACTTCTAAAAGTACCGTTAGCGAGATGCGCAGAGCCTCGTACTCACGTCGGAGAATGGAGTACGTTCCCAGTTAGAGAGAGAGAGAGAGAGGAAAAGAGTCACGAAAAAGCGTAATGCGTCTCCAGTTTCAATTATTTGCCGGGAAATCTCTCCGTTTCGTTCGGACTCTTTTGTTTTTCTCTTAATGGGCTCGCATCAAATTACGAAGATATTTATTTACCCGCACCGAGGAGTCCCGAGGATCGCGAGGGCCGAGAGATCAAAGCTCGCGCTTTCTTCCTCAAACAACGATTCCGGGCAGGTTATTTTCGTCTCCCAAAATTCCGGGAAAGCGAGCGAGAGAAAATCGGGCTGTTGTCGGTTAAAATTCATCCGGCATACTGGACATCATTAAGCGCTCCCTTCTTCCCGGAGAATTCGGAAGAAATCTCGCTAACTGTGCCGTCGAAAGAGTTCGGATTGCGAAAATGATCGTGACGATGATCCAATTACGAGCGATCTAAACTCGCTCGGGAAGCTTTATTTATACATCGTTGTTGATAATCGGTATGGACGGTAACGACGTGGACGGAATGAGAGAGAGAGAGAGAGAGAGAGGGAAAAATTTATCGCGCGAGGAATCTTTAAAGAGGAAATAAAACGGTCGCGCCGGTTACGACGCATGCAACTGTAAGAAGGGGAAAATGTGAGACGCGCGAGAGAGTGAAGAGCGAAAGAAAGAGCGAGAAGGACATTAGGAGATTTATCAAACTCGCGGATAAGTACGAAGTATACGAAGAGAATGCGAAGGGTTACCCCTCCCTCTCTCGTGACTACCGGGTATCAACCGCTTCCCGCGGTCGATATTATCGTTTGCCAAGCAGGCGGGGGCAAAACGAGGCACGAAAAACAATCCATGAAACGCGAGAAACATCGCGGACGGATATTTGCGACACGGAGAACGCGAGAGCCGGCTCGCACGCTCGCGTCGCATCGGCTCGCGAATGAATCTTTCTGGATCCCCAGCGGGGAGCCTCGCCGAGAGAAATACGAAATTTCTCAATCGATTGTTGATTTAATAATCGATCGAAGCCGGGAGAAAGCACGCACCTCGAGAACGCGACGAGAACGGGGAGAGCAGCTGTTCTCTTTCCCTCTTCTGCTCTTCGCGAGCGATTTCATATCGCGATCGTTAGAAATTCACGCGCCCCGTTAGAGCGCATAAGGATAATAACAAGATGTGTTTATATTAAAGCCAGCCTGGAATATCCTCGAGCGAATCTCGAGTCATAATAAAACTTGATTTCGGCCCGTTATAAAGATACATTAGCGTTATTTTACGCTGCGCCCGCGGTATTCGCGATTTCCTTTCTTCGGGCGCCATTAGTTTCCCCCGACGAGTGTGTTTTCCACCCGTAAACTTTCGCGAAGCATTAACCGCTCGTTTCCCTGTGAGAATATAAGAGGGTCGAGAGAGAGGTGGAATGTGCGGCAGGACATAGACTACGAACGACGACGAAGAAGGAAAGAAATGCCGAGAGGAAAGGAGTAAGGAAAAGAGAGATAAAGAGAGAGAGAGAGAGAGAGAGAGGGAGAAGTGAATAATTGTTTAAAATTTTGTTAAGCTATTGCAGCGTTTATCCGAAGTAAAATCGAACCGGGATAACATGAGAGACAAGTGATGTTACACGGGAAAACGGTTCTGTTGTATCAATGAAATTGAACAACAGCATTATATTTGGAGTAAATCTGAGTCGAAATTTTGAGCCCCATGTTAAACCTTTAATTTTACAACACAGTACGCGCTAAAATAGCAACATATACAAGTTCAATTCTAATGATATAATTTATATTTTCTTCGACCCTGATGATATCTTAAATTTCCACTTTCACTGATTGAGCGTCAAAATAGGTTGTTCGAAGTAAGCAGTAAAATTAAATCTGTAAAATGAAAAATTCAAGAGAGAAGTTAATGAGTGTCAGTGTCGTCAGAATAGGTGTTTAGTGTTCAACAGATTATTTAAGTGAACTTTTATTTAAGAGCGTCAAAATAGCATCAATATCTTGACTTGGAAGTAAAATGTCATTGAAACTAATGCATTGTATATTGCTTTAGTAATTCGAGTGTTAATTTCAATAATATTGATGTTGAACCAAGAAGATTTACTCCAATTAAACTGGCCAACAAATTTCGCATCTTAATTTGTATTCTTCTTAAAACATCGAGTTTTTTTCTTTTTAGCTGTTGAGGCAGAAAATACAGTGTAAAAAATTATTTAACTCTTGCTTAAGAAGTATAGGCTATATTTTAATACTTTGTCAATGAATTTTGTGAGAAAGGCATGAAAATAAAACAATAATAAACAACTGTAACTTTTTCTTATCGTGTTTCATACTTTCAGAGAAAGTAAAATTCCTTCGAAATATTACAATATTAAATGATTTTTAACGTCCTTAAAATGAATACGATTGTAACGGAAAATTAGCATTCCAAGTCTCTATCTTGTACAAGAAATTCAAACACGTGTTTCATTCGCAAACTCTTGCAGGACTGTCATATACACCGATTCGAAGTAGAAAGATATTTTCTAAAAAAATGATTTTGAATAAATTTCCCTTGATTGTCGTTCATTATATTGCAGAAATTGAAGCCCGGGTTGCGTTTTAATTGTTATATTTGTAACAAGCACCGCGATATTCACTATAATTCACGATTTAGATCGAAGATATTATTTTTCTGTTGACCAATTTTATTGATACGACAGCATTTATCCATGACGTGGCGAGTGTAGGAGCGAGAGCGTATGGGAAACACGGAAGATTCCGTGTGGAATCGCGGCCGCGCCGCGAGTTCGTTCCTCCGTTTTTCCAGAGGCCGCAGAGAGCGATGGGAAATAGGGGATGGGGTGTCCCGGCGCGCAGCGAACTACTTAGCAACTGGAATTCGAAGCGGACAGACCCGACGAATTTACGGGCTGCCCACTCTTTCTCGGAGGGCTTCGTTTGCCCGCCGCGTCGTTACTACAGTGTACGACCCGAGCCGGGATTTCCGCTTTTCCTTCTCGGCAGGGAAAGCGGCGTAGGCCGCGATACGCCGGAATCACGCACGCCCCCGTCGGTGCGTAAGAGGTCTCTTGAGACGCGTCGCTTCCGAGCTATTAGGAGCCGCCCGAGGACCCGCAAAATTATTTTAAAGCGCCCCGGCTTATCGCAGGGTACGAAGAGGGGCGGCGAGTCCCTTGATGCGCCGAAATATCGCACCTGGCAATTTTCAAGGACGCCCATTTATCTCGTCCCGTTCCTGCGCGAATCACGCGCGATGATCTTCATACGAACGGCGGATGTATAACCGTCACCTGGAACGTATCGTAATGTGTCGTAGCGCGAGAGGAAATCTACTGCCATTTTTCAATAACCCACGCATGAAGAAAGTGTGATCAACGGCTGAAATCTGAAAATACCCACGACGGGTAGCGCCGGCATAGGAAATATCTCGGCGAAACGCGTGGAAGAACTCGTTGCTGTGTACAAACTCTATATTTGTGTTTCGTTCGTTTGACACGATCGTCGATATCGATCTTTCTATATTTACAGCCAGCGTTTGTGTATGCCGTACCATTCCTTACATCGAGAATTACACTGCAAATCCAAATTTTTGTTACATTCATGTATGTAAAATCATGCTATCACTATTTACGCATTTTCACGCTTGTTCCTTTGCTAAACGTTTCATCTGTATTATTTTGTGCAGTTAAATACGTATATTTTACACTCTTACATATTAAGTTACGCATTTGAAACGTACACGTTAAATTACACGTTTAAATTGTAAATTTTTTTATACGTTAAAATGTGTAATTTTTACATGGAAAATCAAATCATACACATAATATATATATATAATTTTAATACGTGTATGTGTAATTATGCACATACATACATATTCTTTGAAAATGAAGTTTGTGCTCTATTTGTTAAAGCAAAAAAAAACATTTTTAGCAGGGTTAGCTAGACAGACGTTAGAACTTTTAAACCTTTAAAAACGTAACAGATCGTTGAACTCATTTTGTATGATAAATTTATGATACACTCTTATTTCCAGGTAATTTCGATTTTTGCGTTCCAAGCATTAAAAGACTTTTCTCAGTGGCTATTATTTCATCTGATAAACTGAGAAATGGTTAGGATAAAACTTTATCTTGTTCAAACCACTTTAAATTATCATGCGAGATCTAACTCTCAATTCCATATATTTAAGAACGTATAAATCATAATATCCTAACTTTTTCTAATTTATCGGATGAAATAGACAGTCGTGTTACTTACGACTTTCAGTCTTATATATACATGTGTAAGTTTTGAAATCGTGTAATTCTCGTCTATTGTATGTCTTATATGACGCCGACTGTATATGAATATTCGTAAATTCGCAGCACCGTCCTGGCCATTAGGTGATGATTGTGCTTTCTTCACAGACAATAATAAATTTGTGAAATTTCGACGAAAATGATTGCCGTATATCGAGCATCGGACGAAACATCGACTTTCGTCGTCGTTCGGCGCTTGCTTTCCCCTGTTTTCGAGTGCGTGTCTTCTCCCAGCGACGAATTATCGGCCCTGATTGCAGCCGAGCCGTCAACGTGTCTCTTCTTTTATCAGCGGTAGACCGCTTGACGAGATATTGTGTAAACCGGACGCTGGCAAATCGAATTATTTGTCTGTGTGGCTTAAAACGCGAAGGTGTTGCACACACAAGTATTATAAGTTGTGTAATCGTGTATGCGGCATATTGGAAGTTCCACGTCTTCCTTCGTCTCTAGATGCTCGAGCGAGACCGCTTCACGTTATGCCTCCTTAATTGAACATTTTTCACATTGAAAGAAATCTCACTAAAATTTTAATTATTTTCGGTCTCAATTATATCTTCTCTTACACGAAAAAGACAGTTCGGCTGAGTTTATTTGAAATGAACGAAACAAACGAAGTTTGATTGATGGGAACAGAACTTCTGGTTATAAGAACCGAATTTGACTCATAAAAAGCAGAAGTTCTGTTTCCCTCAACCAAAACTTGGTTCATCCATTTCAGATCAAGTTCAACCAAAATATTCCTTTCTGTGCACGAAGCAAAAACGGGTTGTTTTGAGAGAAATCCGCCGAAAATTATAGTCACTTTTTAGCCCCAGCCATATATTTTTTGGTTTTAATTTACGAAATAATAGTAGCAATATGCATGTAAGATTATTATCATTGATATAAAAGTAACACTCATTAGAATATTGTAAAAATTGAAATCTGATTTGTAAGAACCAGAAATTCTATTTCCTTCAACCAAAATGCATTTGGTTTGTCCACTTTAAGTAAATTTCATCAATTGTTTTTTCCATATAGTTTTACTCGAAAAAAAAATAAAAAAAAAATAATAATAATGTTATAGTAATACTTACTAAAAATGGTTTTCCTGATTATAATTCTTTCCTTTATGGAACTATAGTTGCAAGTATTAAAATTGTTTTTCAGTGTAAGGAGAGATTTATTAGCAACATCGTAACGCATTATTACGCAGCAACCGTCGACAAATGTGAACTGCCATTTTTTATTAGAATTTCCGATGTAAATTTTTCATATACTTTTGACAATTTTCGCGGAAAATTGGATATGTAGAAAGTATACGTGATAAATACATCGGTATGCATAGAATACTTTGCAGAATATTACGGTGATAGGAAAAATATTCCCCGACTCTCGCCGCTGCCGTCGTATTCCCTCTATAGTACTCCCTAAGTGCGCAAAAATTTGATCTATATTTAATATATTTCCGACACACACTCTCTCTCTCTCTTTCGTGTATGTGCGCCCCCTAAAATTATAGTCAACGAAGCATGCAACCTTTCGTGATGAGAACGAGAAGTTCTCCTCGGAGGATTTCCATTTTCCGAGACTGGAAACCGGGTGGAGATACCTCGGGAATAAGAACGAGCTTTAAATCACAACAAAAACTCGTATTTGCTCCTAATGAAACTCAATGTTGATAATCACGAGGGAACCTTCGAGAAGGGTGTTCGTATATTCGCATCAGAAAAATCGTTGCGAAGCACTTCGATATATAAGGTAACAAAGAACAGAGGCGAAGAGTGAAGAGATAAAAATAAGCAGGGTCAAGAGGCACACGCAAGTTAATGTTAAAAAGAACAGGAGAAAGAGAAAGAGAGAGAGAGAGAGAGAGATGTACAATTATTTTAATATACGAAATTGATTCGATTCTTTCCTAAATTAATGAGACGCGGAGTATTAAAAGCACGGGCCACCGCTAATTTGAACGACAGTCATTGTGTAAATAAAGATAAACAGAAACTCTACATTTTGAATGGAAGAAGAGAATTAAATAGGATGGTACAATCTTGTCACAGTCTGGCTAGTTTTAATATTCAGTTATTGGCGGAGCAAAAGTCTTCCAAACTTGTCAGTTATTGGCCGGTAAATCTGGTCAGAAACCAGCTAATTATCAGGATTACTGGCCGATTAGTAGCTGGAAACTGGTCGAATTTCTACTTGGGACGTGCTCGAGCATCTCCCGCTCGCTCGAGCATTTGCCTGCTCGCAGTTTTCCTTGGTACACCCGATGAGTGAAAAAAATTCGAAAAACAAGGATATATTCGAAACGCATAGAGATCCTGGTTGGACGCGGGAAAAGTCCGAGAGCGCGACGACATCGATCCCCGGGATATCGATCCTCCGCGCGGACTCGCGGACGATCCGTACACACGCAATTTGTAAAGCGAAGTGCCGACGCACACACGCATGCGCTCACGTGCGCGAGTGTTTATTCCACGGCGCGCGTCGAAGTCACCTATTCCCCGCCGCCAAAATCGAGTTTGAGAAAGCTCGTTAAAGCGAACTTCTCCGACCATCGCGCTGCCCTTCGCCGAAGGGATGAAGAGCGGCGGAGAGCCAAGCGGGCGAGGACGGCGCGCCCGAATCGATACAACAATGGAGTTATGCAGCTGTACGTGAGTTAGGAGCGGGCGCAAAACGCAAAAAGTCCCTCTCGCTATCCACCCTCCCCCCCCCTGCCCCCTCCCGCGTACCTTGTTCCGCGAATGATGGGCCCCCCGCATAATCCGCCTATATACGAGCCTTCCCCGTATAACACGAGGGGTGCATAATTGCATCTAGATAAAACAGGTGAATGGTAAATCAAACTTGGATTTGCTCCCTTCGGCTCTCGTGATTACCGTACCTAATTAAGGCTGGGCCCTCCGCCCCTCCCTCTCACGTCCGGCCGCGCCGCCAGCTTCGCGGCAACTGAGGCGCGAAATAAGAAAAATCTGTCTGATCGGTAGGCGATGAAACAAACGACGACAGAGGAAACGTTCACAATCGTACGTGCCGAGTTGAAATACATCTAGGCGACCTGAGTCAAGAGCTAGCTTGTACAGGCTAAGTGAAATTTTCTAGCTCGTTATCTAATTCATCACTGACCGATTACTCACTAAATCGCAGAATCGGTCTTGTGATCCAGCCGTTATCTAACCATTACATATTAAATATGATAGAATAGATAGCACTGCCTGTTCTAAAGTATATAATCCAGCTGCTGTATACTCGCCATTAGAAAACGAGGTAGCAAATAAAAATTGAGGGCGCGTTGTTCCATAAAAATCCTAAGAAGGCAGGAATGAGCTCTGCATTATTGCCTAAAAACCGGTTATGACTTTTCATCTAGTAACTATAACTTCTTCTATTCAACCGTCAACTAATTATATTGTTTATCTAACCACTAGGAGAAGTGAATGTTACATTACCGGCTAGTAGCGATGTTATACACAAATGTTCTAATTTGTGATTAGACGTCTACGAGTTTGCGTTTCTACCAGGGATGAGTTGTTTCTAAATAGAAGGCAAAAAGCGTCTGTCTTCAGACGCGCGTTATCCTCCTCCCTTCTGCTTTTCATTCGTCCATTCGTATTCTCGAATTTAAAGAAATTCGGTTTTCCTTTTTCCTTCGTTTCTTTCTTGCTTTCGTACGGAAATCGACTCGTTGCGTCTGTCGCACTTGCAGTTCTACGAGAAACCGGTCTGCAGCCAGCCAGCCAATCCCGCGGGATTTCTGTCTGCTAAACGTTACAACGTTGAATCCTACCTGTGTGTCCTACAGGAGCGAGTTCGACCTCCGACCGATGGGAATACATTATAATAAGGACACGGGGGTGGAGGCGCTGTTTTGCGTCCTTTACGCGCCGTTCTGAACCACGTTACACCGAAACTCTATGCAAATATACGCAGCCGGCCGGCCGGCGCTGTATTTTGACGAGATACTTGAACGGCATTGTCGAAGAGCGCCGTATTTCGACGCGCGACAACCCTCGATTATTACCGTGTCACTGTGCAACACCGCCCCATCACCTGCTCGCATTCCTTAATTTCGCAATCAACGCTTCTCTTTCCCCGACATTTAGGAATTTGAGATCGACTCGGGGAAAAGTTTTTTCATTATTTCCGATTTTGCATTTGCGACAATACGTGCACACTTATAACGCGGGCGATGAAAAAAAATCGGATATTCGCACCGTCAGCCGCCGATCAAAGTGCCACAAAATAACGGGGGAAAGGGCCGGGTTTTACAACGCTCCCGAGGACGGCGGCTGACACTTCCGAAAATAAAGTTTCGTAATTTTTGCTAACTGAATTAAATTTCAATTCGTTTATAACTTTGGCTGCGCGCGCGCGTTCGGCGCAGGATCAAACGTCTGAGGCCGAACCGTGAAGCCACCCTTTCATCTCGAGCATATTGCCTCGATCGGCGAATTCGGTATAAATTCCCGCGGGAGATCCGCTTTCTAAAGAATTTCGCATTTATATTATTCGGGGCTGTCGCGGGCGCCGCGGGGGAAGGTGAAGCGCGCGATCATCAGCGAATTACACATCGTTTTCGCGCGGGGAAGGGAAGGGCGAAGCCTTTGAAATCCGGGCCTTCGAGATTTTCGCGCGGGTTAACGCGAATAACTCCGCGACTGGCGCGCGCGCGCGCGCGCCCAGGAATAAAGCAGAGCTCGGAGGATCCTAATTCCACGCGAAATTAACCGCCGCCGCGCGAAGAGGAGCGAGGTGGAACGGGGATCCAGACGGATGACCCATATTACATCGGCAGTATTATGGATCCGTTTCACGTTACAAGATGTTATATTACGTATACGCGGTAACCAATATTGCGCGTTAAGCCAGACGAACAGCGGTAACCTATCCGGAGCTTACGCTAACTTCTCCCGCGATCGTGAGCGATTCAGCATATCGCCTTGGAGATGGACCTCACGTAATTCATTGCCCCGCGACGTGAATCGATGCGGCCCCCTATCCCCCCCACCCGGGCACGGCAACTCGTTTAAGTTCCCGACGCGGATGTCGAAGGAAAAGCTGCAATTGCCGCGCGGCTAACGAATAGCCGACTATCGCGGGAAAACAACGGCGACTTTATCTTCCGGGTTTCATACCCGACGATAAATTAGCAGCGCGCCTCGCTCTCCACGCCGGAAGCCCCTTCCCCCTCCCCCCTCCCTCCCTGCTCTTTCTCTCTTTCTACGCGGAATATTAAATATATCTCGGACGTTCTTACTTGGGTGCCGCGCGCGAGTTCCTTCGCTCCTCTTACCCTCGTCTATTTATAACCAGTGTGTCCGCCGATCGATCGACCGCGCGCGCGCGCGCGACACACGCTGGATTCGTCGTCGTGTAGACGCGCGTTCCGCTCTCTCGGGCTGGATCCGTCGGGCTCGATACTGTCGAAATGTGCTCGCACTGTATCGGACCTTTTATTTCGCGCTCTAACGCTACGATAAAGTCAAGTATGCGCCGCGCGACGGGGTTGAAGAACTGGCCGCGAAGAAAGGAAGAGAGAGAGAGAGCGAACTGGCAGGAAAAACTATACGTGTATTTGGACTATAAACAGAACCATTCTCCCGCCGTCATGCTAACGTAAAAGTTAGTCCGTAGTTGGATAAAGATCGAGGCGTTGAGCGACTCGAGTAAATCGAGCGGCTGCAGTCAAGGGTGAGTGAGTGTGAGAGAGAGAGAGAGAGAGAGAAGGACGGGATAAGATGAGGAGGAGAATAGAATGGAGTAGAGAAACAGAGAGGAGGTGAACTGGAAAACGATCCCCTTGAACTCGGAGATGCAAACAGAAGAGTTGCACTATAATGCGAAACTTATTATTGAGAAAGGTAGCCTCTGGCTGTAGGTTGCGAAGACATAGACGCCATACCGGAAATGTTATTGCCTTACTCTCTCCATCCTCGTTATACCGTTCCTTCACCCACCAACTTACCCACCCTGCTGTATCTCTCCTCTATCTTTCGCGTTCTCTCCCCCCCCCCCCCCCCNNCCCCCCTCTCTCTCTCTCTCTCTATCCTGCCTCGGCTTAACTATATTGACTACAACTTGGTCTTATTGCCGTTTCGTAACAGGAGCGCGTACACGCTACATCACGTAACTATCAAGAGCCCGACTAGCGACTGCTTTTCGAATTTAAACAAGACCCCGCAACGCGCCGTCGTTGTCGTCGTAACGAGCAAAGGGGATTACGGGGCGTTAATAACGCCCGTTTTATTTGCTTTCGCGACGCTCTCGTTAGGATCGATAATTATATTCGTACTTCGCCCGTCTAATCGAATCCGCGCGGGACCCTGTACGAAAAAGGGCGAGGGAACGAAAGAGAGAGAGAGAGAGAGAGAGAGAGGGGGGGAGAACGTGCATCAAAAGCGAAGTTTACCCCCTCCCCCCCCGTCGCATTCTCATTATCATTTTCCAATTGGACCGATACAACGTCGATGTGTATGTAAATGTATATCGGCGGCCTTCCTGTCGGCCGAGCGATCCTCCCGGCGGCGCGGATATTTCAGTGCGCGTAATGCGAGATTACGTCAATGAGTTCCGGGCATGATCGCCGAAAGAATATCACGCGGACGCGCACAAATCGCGCGCGCGATCAAAATAAATACGCGGCCCCGATCCGCGCATCGATCCTCTGTTTGCTCATGATTTACATCGGCCATCGGCGGAGCGCCGTCCGTTCGTTATGCGCGCATGCACGTTAATGGCCGTCGCACGCGGGTATCACGCGCGGGGATCGAAATTGAAATTAAAACGGATCCACCGTGAATCGTTTCCCGTTTCGCGCGGTATACGCGAGGCTCACTCGCGCGCGCAACAATCGTTGTATATTCGCCGTTTTGTGCGTCGGAACGTGCTCACCGTGCCGAACCAGCGGCCACCGCGTTATCTTGCAGCGGCAGATGGCCCGCGTTCTCCGTTAGCGGATTCTCGCCGCGTCTCGCCGAGTATTTACGGGTTTCTAATTAAGCGAGCGAGCTTAACGTTTGTTAAAGAAAATACAAAAACCTCCCGAGGTGTGTTGCGAGAGAGTGAGAGGTCTCCCGCCGACGAGAGTGGCGACGAGCAGCCGCTGTTACGTTACGCGCACTGTGAAAAAACATAACGCCACGGTTCGAGTATTGTTTACTAAATTTCTAAGTAAAATGGTTGCTCCATTATTTCCTTGGGAAATATTCACTGGAAATAAAAAAATAATTCATATTCATATGCGATGTGATATTCGTGTAAGTAGATACTTACTTGTATGCGTGAAAATACTATTGCGACGAGTATATTAAATTCATAATATTGAGAATATCGGAATTTATCTTTGGAAAATATTTACTGAGCAGTCTAAAAATTTCTAAATTCAACTAAATTTGTCCTGGAAGTTACATAATTTTAGTAAATTCTCTTTTAAATTCAGAATTTTACACTTGTATTTAGCAATTCATTTACAAATTAAGGTATTATTGTGTTTAAGTAAATATTTATTACGAGCTATTAAAGCTTATTGCAAACTATTAAAATATGCTTAAATTAGTAATATTTCTATATAATACATTATGTGAAAAATTATCCGATTTAAAAGGCTTACAGGGCTGAGAAGGCAAAACAAGTAATCATGTTTATTTGATTCTAGCACTTTTCTCTGAGTGTGCTAGCGTATGTCCCCAAGTGCGCATCTTCTGAGTCGAAATTTGGATGCTATTTTGCTACTTAGCTTTTAACACTTAAACTGCCACGTCCCATATCCTTGTGTGATGATTTTAACTGAAATATAAATAATTTTATGAACTATTTATAGAGAATTGATATTGAAAGTGAAAACAAGAAAATTTGTACACAGTACGTATTAGTGTAAAAAAAAAGCAGAAAACTTACATCGTATATTTAGTATTAAATGATTAATTAAACGTTTATTTTTCGTGATATTTTGGAAATTAATTCATGCATAAATGTAGTTGCCATTACTTCAGTTTTTCCAGAGTGTTTATTATACGTTAAATAACATACACGAAATGAAATATAAAATGAAATACAAAATACGTATGGAAAGCTAGAGATAGATACCACACATCATCTTTTCATTGGACATATAATTTGTCTTATATTCTGTCTGTATAGTTGCACACATTACGACTTTGGCTTTTCTTTCTTCGAAACTAGCTGAAGAAGGAGAGAGAAGTTTATTATTATTATTATTAATATTAAAAATAACTTGCGTATTCTTATCTATATATAGCCTATGCATTAATAAAACTCTAAAACCTTGTTTTGACGATACTGACATTGATTAACTTCTCTCATGAATCTCTTTTTAATTCTACAGATTCAATTTTAATCGAATATTTTAGGCTTCCGCGGTTTGGATGAATATACAATTTGGTTTTTGAGTTAATACTGCACTGCTTTATGAATTTGTTGCCGACATTTCGTGAACATTTCAGTTCACTTCTTTGGAACGAGAAATCATCCGAACTGGAAACTAAAAATCTACTTTGACGATATCGACACTTATTAAAATCTTTCTCGAACATTTAATTTTGCAGATGAAATTTTAATACTACCATGAACAAACTAATTTAACGCTAAAACAGCGAAAGCGGGAATTTAAGACTTCGTCAGTGTGTGTCAAAGTAGGAGTAAGTTATGTTATTACAATTAAAATTGAATTTGTTTTACTATATTAGTTCCTGATGTTGTAGATTTAAAAATTTAACGTATGCCCAAATTTTCGACTCGTTTTGTAAACGCGCACATAACGTTTATATTGCCCAGAACGATATTTTATTTTTATTTTTTTATCTGATTCTACTCCCCGCCTCCTCTCTCTTTCTCTAGCGCAAGTTTTACAAAAATGTAGTTTTATAACGAACGCGCCGAAGTTAATCGTTCAAATTTGGAATATCGCTTTATCCATCGTCACTCATTAATTTGCACGTTTATTTTACGAGCGACCAAAAGTACGACGGAAATTTCTAGATAAAACAGCTTATATGGAACGGCTTATAAAGAATAATCCACTTGCATATTAATGCTCCCGTTCGTTAAATTTTATCCTCCGTTTAAGATAATTCATTACGGTGTTCTCGTTTGCACGTACACACAACGCAATTACACTCATCCTCAGGAAAAAGTCGCTTTATCGTTCTCTCGCAGAGAAGACCGTTCGTTGGAACAATATCGGATTAATCTCATTGTTATCCGGACGACAAACAGAGCCCGAATGAAAAGATTCAGCCTGCTTTTCCCCCGCGTTTCTCTGCGCCGTTACACGTTCCGGGGGTATTCGAGAAATCGCTGAGAACCTCGATTATGGCCTGGTCGGAAAAGGGCTACTTCCGTGAATACAGGAAAGATCGAGAAATGCGAGGGCGAGGGCGATGGTGAAGGGAAAGAGGGAAAGTCGGTCGGCAAGAATCCTCTTAATTATAACTGATCCATCAGCATTTCCCGACGGGATTTAAGTAATTAAGTCCGATTTAACGAAGAATTGGCGCCGGCGACAGGAATAAGAGCGGAATAGTCGAGCAGCCGCCGCCATCAGCAACGACTGTGGAGGAAAGCGCCGTCCCGGGTTTGCGATGGGAAGGAATAGATCCGACGCCGAGAGAGAGAGAGAGAGAGAGAGAGAGTAGTCCCGATATCAAAATAATTGCTCCATCGAGTCGCGTTCGAGTCGACTGGGACAACGATGGAAGATTTATACCTTGTTTGACCGTTGCTGAAATTACTCTAATGAGGGAGAATTATTCGCCGAATTAGCGAAACGTGACGTGGCCCCAATCTAACGCACGTTTGAGAATTCGATATCGCAAACGGCAAAAAGTTCGGGTCGAATTTACCTGACAATGAACACACTCGGTTTCTAAGCGGTTTGGACACTTCTTCCCAGTGCATTTCGGAACGCAAACTATGGTCCAATGAGAAAACTCATTTTCGAAAAATAAATTTTCTCGTTGGACCATGGTTGCGTTCCGAACTACATCGAAAAAAACAAACGTGTGAGAACAGTAGTTTAGAGACTGAGTGAAGAGGTGTAAGTCATTTCGACTAAAGGGAACCAAATTTCCGGTCCTTATTAAATTAAATTCTTATGAACGGAAATTTGTATTAATTCAAACAAAGACGCATTTGGTTTGTTCGTTGCCAGGTAAATTCAATCAAACTTTTTACTGTGTCTTAACAAGAAAAAAATCGTTTACATTCCCCAGGAGAAACTGAACCTCATGGGGTGTCTAGGAACGAGGTAGTAAATTTGTGTCTAACATCGTTACCAACCAGTAATGTAACACTCGCTTTTCCTAGTGGCTAAATAAAAACTAAATAAATAAATAAGCTGATGGTTGAAAAAATGAAATTATAGTTACGATGAAAAATCATAACTAGTTGCTAAGCAGTAATACCTCACTTCTGTTTTTCTAAAGTTTTTGTGGGATAACAAACCCTCAATTTTGATTTTGATTTTGAAATCTCAAGTTTTTTTTATTCGTTACCTCATTTTTTAATTCTAGTAATGGATATATAGTAGCTATGTTGCGTTAACAGAATTCTTAAGAGTAGTAACGTTTTTGATAGTAAATTTAAGAAAATACAAATACGATACGTATACAAATTTATAACTTTTCATAATTTTCATAATATCAGTGTTGTTAATTATAAAATAGTTACGATGTTTCACATTTACTATGAAATCAAAGAACAATATAAGATATTTATAATATTTTTCCGTCTTATATCACATAATTTGTTTAGTTTTTCATATTCAGTTATGACGCCTTATGACACGTTATGATATATTAGAATTGTTCTAACATTTAATAATACACATTATGATTGTTAATACATGTATGCCATAGAATTGAAACAACGATTATTTGAAACAATATAAACCGTTAGTTGTCAATATTAGTAAAATATATCAGTTATGATGTATTTCACTAACGTTCACTTGCTAAATCCTATACTCTAAATTATCATAGCATCATTATGAAAAGTGGATTCAGAATGTCTTTTCATAATTATGCATTATTAAATATAATATCAACTTGGTTGTTAACTTTCATAATTCGGTCACGTAAACCAATTTCACAGCCAAATCACGAAATTTGTCTAATAGCGTGAAAACATTTCGGCGACTAATCAGCCAATAACGAACTAGTAACGAATCAGAAACTATAATCTAGTCAGTTCTAATCAATACCAGCCAGCCGTTAGTTTTTCATTCAAGCTTACCGTTGACACTTCTACTCGGGTTAATTTGAAAGAGGGGCACCGCGAAAAGTCCGTTAAAAACATACCCATCCAAATTGCCGTCACATTTATACACGCTGATCGATATTACGCGATACGCCTCGCCGAAGGAACTTTCGATTTTCGAAGCACGCCGCCACGTGGCGCGCACGCGATTTTCCGGTCGCCGCCGTCGCGTCGACGCTTCGCCGTCGCTGACGCGCAGATCAGGCTGGCATGCGAAACGGCTTGTTGATAGGCGAGAGATCGGAGTCGACCCGGTTACCATGGGTACACGAGGAATGATGCGTTACCTGGGTAACCTCCGACGCGGTAGGGGTGCGCGCTGTTCCCCCTCGCTCGGCACATGGCCGTATATATACATACACACACATGCGCGCGCCCCCGCTGCCGTGTAGAGAGATAGATAGATGGACGGATAGATAGATAGGCAGATAGATGGATAGATAGCGAGAGAGAGAGGGAGAGAAAGAGAAAGTGGGAGGAGGTACACTAACTCGTGCCGTCTCGACGCCCCGATGACACTTCCTCCGCTCTCCTCCGCGATCTCGACCCTCACCCCCCTCCCTCTCTCGCCCTTCTTACCGGAGAGAGCTAACCCTCGCCTGCTTTTTTTCCGCGCGTGCTACGCGCGCCTCATCGCTCGTCCAATCACATACCATTCAAAGCGACGAGACTCGGAGCTCCGCTGCGATCAATTACGATCGCCGCTCCGACGGCGGGGGCGGGTCGCCGCACGACGGGGCGCCGACAGCGGACTTTTTCCGACAAAATGAGAAGCGTCCCGTCGTCGAGGCGCCGTGAGGCGTCCGCCAAAGGTGCCTAAAGATGACCCAAAGGTGTTCCGGCGGGGGGG
>NW_014554309.1:2143695-2165019 GCF_001313825.1 Dinoponera quadriceps
GGGGGGGGGGGGGGGCCATCCGCGAGAGAACGGCGGTCCTTCGAGCACGGCGCGTCGCCCGTTTCCCGGGCGAACGTGAGTTTCATACAAGACCCAGGTTCAGCGGGGAGTTTTCGCGACGTAATTACGCCCCGGGCCTCTGTCGGCGCTAACACGCCGGCCAGTTCGGCGGATTAAATTCACTTCAACGTGTCCCGTGCGCGCCCGGCCGATACCGGTCGTCCGTTGTTACCGAAATCTCGTTTACTTTCGGCCGCGTACATCACGCATTACATATCCACCTGTCCGGCCTTTCGGGGCGGAAGAAAGGTACGGAGGAAGAGGCAGGAAAAAGAGCGAAATGTCAGCGAGTGCATTAATATCCAATATCGCGTTACCCTCCCTCGCCCGTGTCGTATGTACGTCCCTCGAATACTATTATTATTTCCATCATCTCGCGCGCGCGATCGAGGCACGAGCGAGAATATATATCCATTCGTGTCGCACGTCGCGGGCAGGAACAGATTGTCATCGTCCATTTCACGTTGTTCTACTGATATTGGATCAAAGATCGAGGAGAGAAAAAAAACGAAACAACAGCGCGCGCGCGCGCACACACGTGTACCCACACGTAGGCGCACTCCAATCCCAATGCGGGACAAACGCTGCCCTCCCGCACCGTAACCAATATCGATATCGCGTTGCCTATGCGGGATATTTCACGAGATATTTCCAGCTCCCTTTCCGCCTTCCGCGCTTATTCGTTTCGTAATTCGCTTCATTACACCTTCAATCACGCGGCATTCATACTGACAGCCGGAACGCTCGAGCACCCGCCGCGCCCGGTGATACGATGTCAATTACAATCGGGGAGGTCATAAAAAATTTACAGTCTAGCGAAATATTGCCAGGGTGATTTATTGCCTCGCTCGCGTCCCCGTAGTCGTCCTCCTCCTACCCCCTCCTCTTCCTAACGACCTCCTTCTCTCGACAATCGCCCGGACGTAATGCGCGCTAATGGATACTTTATGCCAATGATCCGGCCCCGATGCCAACAATTAGGCATCCCCTCCCCTCCCCCCCACGTCGGTCGCGCCGCGAATTCTGCGCTTGTTCCGCCGTTTTCCGCACCGATCGAATGAACGCGTCACGCGGCCGACGCGTCACAATTCGAGATGCCGCGTGACATCGCGAAAGTTAACACAACACACACGCGGCCCGACATCGCCGGGACCGATATTGCAACGGTCGCGGCTCGCCTTAATGACGCAGGGGGCCACAAGGCAGAAGCAATCAATGCCCGATAGGTAATCTGCACGTAAATCGCGTCGCACGTCTCTCCACAAAGGGCGAAAGGGGGGGTAGGTTTAATACGAGCCGACAGTCGAATCACGCGCGGATCGACGTACAATAGCGGGAACGCCGCTCGCCCGCCCGCCCGCTCCGTTTAACCCGAAAGTATACACTCATATTATTGGCTTATCGGGGGATCTTAATGCACCGGCTGAAATCCCGACGTCGAGCTCGCTGTTCGCAATTCCCTTTAACCCACCCGCGCGCGCCCGTCGACATATTCGCGCCGACACTCCTTTCAACGTTCGACCTGTTTGTCCGGGGCGCAGGTAGCAACGACACGGTCGCGAGGTCGCAATCAAATCCAGAAGCGTAAAACCGACGCGTGTGAGCGACCGGACGAATGAACGAACAGTGCGCAACCACCGTACGAGAGAGTGAAATTTCAGACGTTCCTAATGCGGCTGACCTGTCCTATTTACGCGGGCGAACGCGGCTTCTTTCCGCCCTGGCGTTCGCCCCTGCCCTGTCAGCGCCGTTCCATCTATCGTGAAATTGCACTTTATGCAAACCGAAATTATTCCAGTCGCTTTGAATCCGTTTCTCCGGAGACTCGAGTTCACGATGACACGATTCCAGTGTGAAATGGAATAAAATTGACAACTACTAAATTTAAAACACTGAAAAATCTTAGTTGTGTTATCGTCGCATAAGCGTGCAATTCGGCTGGGGTTCTTTTTACACGTTTCTTGCAATTTCAGTCACACAATGCACATGTTAATTTGACACCCCATTGAAGCGTGTTAAGAATCTAATTCGGGACGTTTTCCATTTGGTAGATGATGTTCAGACGTTTCTTTGAAAAACTATGAGACATATAACCAAGTGTTGCACAATATAACGCTCGGTAATAATGTTCGGACCGAGATATTTCCGTGAAAATTATTTATTCCCTCGCGGGAAAGCCATAGCGAAATCTGACTCGTTGTTTTTCATATTTCGGACATTAGTTCGCGTCATAAGTCGGACTCAACGGGCTAAAGATTGCCGGCTGTTTTTTTTTTTTTTAAGAATATCGCGTTACGCGACCAACGTTGGTGCTTCTCACGCGAAATTCGAGTTCAAAGTACAATTCATTCGCCCGTCTTTCTTGTCGTGCGGATTAAAATAGGACGCGCGATACTCGCGTATCTGTAGGCGCGAACTCGCGTGCCATATACTTATGTATACGAGCATAGGCCTTTCATCAGCCCGTGCGTGCTTCCGCGAGCATGCAAATCACTTTTCACGCGCAATGGCGCCGAAAAGCGGAGCGGCATGCACCTACACGTGCATAAATGCATCTGTCGTGAGCCACGTGAGTCACGTACGTGCACACGACGGACTGCACCGCCGACAAATCGCCGTGCTGTCGACTAATGTGCGTGCATGGATGCGTACGCGCATACGTGCGAGCGTGAGTATGATTTAATACGGATGACGAAAGAGAAATAAGACCGGGAGGCTGGCTCGTTACGAGCCGGCAGTTGTGTTTCATAAATTTCGCTCTAATGACGATCTTCTGACAAAAGCGACGATTACGACATAATTAATTGACAATTTATTACATTCTTTGTATTCGTTAAATCTGAAATTACGTAGTCGCGTCCGATGACTCAATGAACGTAAAGTTAACTGTTCGAATTGAAATTTTAGCCCTACGTTGAATCTTCAATTCTATAACACAACAGGGACTGAGCAAAATGGGGGTTCATTTTCAATTCTAGCGGTATAATTTAACTCCTATTCTTTGACTTTCTGATAACATTGTAAATTTTCGTTTTCGCTTGTTATAATGTCAAAATTAAAAATAATGTCAAACCGTTCAATGTAGCATTAAAATTAAATTTGTGCACCGAGAGAAAAAAGGTAAAATATAAAACGTATTTAAAATATCAAACATATTTATATATTTAGCAGTTGGGTGCTATAATAACATATTTAATTTAATTAAATGTAAATTCTTCTATTTAAATGGAATAAACAACTATTTTCATGAAAAGTCACAGATTTTAAACATGAATATTTACCCAGTGTAAAAATATGTATATAAGTATAAATAAAAGTATTAGTAGTATTCACCGAATATATACACGGAAAAATATTCACAAACATTTTTATTGTTATATTTATTCCTCATCACACATTTTCCTTATCTTTATACATAAAGCATCTGCCTAAGAGATCACAGTTTTAAACTTTAAACGGAACTGTAATATTTGTTATTTAATATAGATTATTATAGATTATTTGATAAAAGCAACCCACGCGGCACAAATAAAATGCACTAAATTGAACCACGGAATGTTACGTACGTGCTCGCGTGAGAGTCAGTGACCCAAGGAACAAAACAGCTGCTGTTTATAGCTGAGGCTCTCGAACGTTACTGACGCTACTTCGGCAAATCCAAGAGTGAGTGGTGGAGGAAAGTGCTGAAAGCTCCAGTGTCACCAATAAAAACAAAATGAAGAAACATCCATTTGTTCATGCGTCTGGGTCAGTTTGACCCGTGCTCACGAGCGTCAAAGTGGCGTCAAAATTTCGACTCGGATAACGACGAACGGTCACGCGTCGGCAAACCAAAAAATTACTACGTATTAATTTTAACGAGAGAACTGCAATCACACGATATAACTAACCGACGATTTGTATTTCCGCGCTGGAAGCTGCGTCGTGCAGCTCAACACGCGCACCTTTTTACCGGAACTCAAAACTCCAAGCGACTACGACTACGGTCGACGTACGACCTGCCGACGTGTGTATCTCGAATGGAACAAGATACAATACGGCTATGTTTTCTTCAAGTAGCAGATGTTACGGGTTCTTAAAGGCTTTGTTGCACTCCATCCATGCTTAAAGGCGCCGCCAGTACGTGCTCTTTCAGGCGAACAAACGCGGGTCCCGCTCTCGTAGTCCGGGCGAGTTCGAAAGAGGCTCATCCCAATAACAAATACACTTATATGTGCGATGAATAAAAAGATTAGACGACAGACATCGCGCAGTAGTAGTGCGAATCGGCAAGGAGGGTCCCGTCGGATTTGATTACGAGGGCTCTAGGATTTTTCCCGACAGATTTCCCGTCTTCTCTCCTCCTGGTGCCCGGGCGATTGTCAAAATATTGAGAATAATGAGACGCCAGTGAGATGTCAACGGGTCCCCGGATCCCCGAGTGGATCCCGAGCGAAGAGGAAAAAACGCACGAACGAATGAGAGAGAGAGACGCGCATTCGGTGGGATCGCGCGCGCGTAAAATTGATTTCGACCTCGAAGTATTTCCAGTTCGAAAATGCGTCGAGCTCTCGCGGCGCGCAAACACGCCGTGCAACAATCATCGCGTCGACGCGACGATATTGCCGCTGCACGCTCGCACTTTGCAAACATCGCTGCAAACGATCGCGATGAAACACGGCCGGACGTCGCCGGTTCGTTTCCCAGGCGAGAATTAACGTCGCTCCTTCGACGGCTCGCTCTCGTTCGCTCATTCTCGCGCGCGCAACGCAACTAAATAGCACGCGTGCTGCTACGTGCCGCTGCGGAATAACGTCGTCGCCGCCTCGAGGAAAAATGGAACGGCGTGAATTTCCCGTAAAGGTAATCCTGCAAGGCGCATTACCGGCGGCCGTTAGTTACGAGAGAGAGAGAGAGAGAGATTCCGCGAGAACGGCGGGCAAGCGAAACGACATTGTACCTCATAACAAAATATGGGATCTCGCTGGAATATTCGAGGCAGGTGTTCCCGCCGGATATTCGGGAGGACGGCGATCTAAGAGTACGGAGGTCGTCGTCGTCTCCGGAGAAGAGTCCCGCGCTCTATTTCTATCCCCGGCGCGTATATATCTCGCTGAATTTCCGAAGTTCCGAGTCATCGGACGGAATGAAAAAGTGAAGCCGTACCCGGTGAGGGCACAATGCCGGGCGTTATCGCCGTGTGCGTACGATATCGGTCAATCATCCATCAACGCGGCCACTTCACCCTCGCGAAGGGGGAGGCTCAGCCTGGAGACGAGCGGGAGCTCGGATATACAAACAGATAGGTGCTGCTTTAACCTCATTTGCACACGCGCAGGATGGAGGCCCGCGCGTGTAAATGTAATACATTTCGCACGCGCGCGCCTAAGGGCCGCCATTGTACGCCTGTGTGTCGTTTGCCCGCTTCTTCTCTTTCCACGGAAGCGCGATCGATCACGGCTGAAATTGTAGCCGGGAGATTGACACGCTCGTAGCGCGTTTTCACAACAACGTAATTGCAGCCCGAAACATTATCGATTTATCGATTTGCTCACGTAATTTACGTTTATTTGTTTATTCATATTTAATCGTATTTATATTTAACTTATAATTCGTTCGTTTGAAATATATCAGAGGAAATCGTAAGTAACCAAGCGTTTCCCAAGTGAAACGCGTTTAAAAGTCTGCGGATGAAGCTTGAATTTTTCGATCGGCGATATATTAAGCTAAAGCGTGAGACATGATTATTTAATTATATTTATGTTTGTCCGTTTACAATATATCACGAGAACCCATAAGTAACGAAATATTTCCGTGTGAAATATATTGAAAAGTTTATATAGACGAAGCTTTTATTTTCTAATCGGGGATATAACGAAGTCGAATGTCTCGCTCAAATAGCACACCGAGAAAACACTATTTATATGCCGCACAGTTCAAGCAGGGACTGATAAGAATAGGAGTCTTAAAAATACTTGATTTATCTGCGGATATCTCTAATAATTAGACATCTTTTTCTTATATAGAGCGTTAAAACCGATAATTGAGCTGAGAAGGGAATTGCCCGACCCCAGAACGGTGACGAGTAAAATTGGATATTCTAAAAATAAGATTTATGTGAGGGAAAGATCTGACACTGTTTATGTGTATGTTCTACGGACGGACACACACACACACACACACACACACACGCACACACATACCACGAATGTACTCTTTATACATTACGAAGCGGAGTTGTGCAAAATCTGTCGCGTATATGGATGTTATGTAATATTTCGCGAACATGAGCTTCGGGCACATTAGAAACGCGAGAGGGCGGACACTAATACCACTATCTCAAAACTCTGCCGACGTCCAACTGCCTAAGCCCGGGGAGTCCGTGACGATCGAAACTCTTCGTAAAGCCGTATCCTCGGCAACGAGTTCGTTAAAACTTCCCTCAGACCTGTTCATGTTTAAATTAGGATTGCATTCTTTAGTGCAAATTTTCCGTGCCGGTCTTAAAACTTTCAAAGCCGCTCTACATGACTCCGGGGGGGGGGGGNTTAGTAAAATTGCGGAGCGACTAATCTGCAACGACTAAGCATTCGGGATTAGATGAATAATTTAATACTTTCGCAGTGAGCGGTATTATCCGGCGTATATTGCTTTCAACTGATCTTTGCTCTTTCAACTTAAGCGATTATACGCGGACGCTCTTTACGGTTGCACGAGTGCTGTCGGTCCTTCATACTTTAAAATTGCTATATCATATACTTCAACTGTTATCAGAAATTGTATTAAACATATCAATTACCGACAAATTAAATTTAATAATTCTTAAAATATTTCCAAGAAAATTACAGGATTATTGACCGTTTAATTTGTCAATAATTGAATTCAGTAATTAAATTAAAGTTCCTTTCATCGTTTCTTTTTGTTTTTCTTTGAAATCATGAGTTTGATAAAATTAAAAACGTGATATCGGAAGCCGTTTTTGTGACATGTAAATAGCGCTAACTTCGATTCGATAACCTCAGCTTCGGTGCGATCAATTTTCTTCTAATTTTACAAGTGTGTAGATCGTGTTTCGATCAACATGCTATTAAAATTTGGAGAGATTCGTAAGACAATAAATGTATGGGCCAGCTACATTAACTACCTTCGTTACGCCTCCCGTGATGCAGCGACAGTTAATTTTCTTAGATCGGAGAAGCATTTAGCAAGTGGGGTAATTTTTCGGAAGGAGATCTCGGACGAGAAGAACGTAAGAGCGCAATTGCTACGAAGCCGTTTCGATTAACATGCCGTTAAAAAAAAACTTGCAGATTCCTAAGGACCTGTAAAGGTTCCTAAATCAACTCACGACTACTTCTTAATATAGTTAATAAAAGCAAAAGTGCAAAAGAATATTCCGTTCAGCAAACCATGAAACACAGATCTCACAGTATCGGTGTCTGCGAAGTTTCACCGGCGGCGCTGAGCGCGATCCTGAAATCTAGCTGCCGCCTGCGTGATCGTCGTCGGCGTACTTTCCTCCGGATCCGCATTTAAATTGAGTAATATCCCGACGATCAAGCGTTCCTCTCAAAGTTAAAAGCCCTCCGTCGTCGGGGCGAAGGGAGATGCTCGCGTTTTCATTCGCTCACTTTCAGCTCCACGTTGTCTCGTCTCGCACGTGTAATCCGCGTCGCTCGCGTAGCTCGTAAAGCGGGATGTAATAGATGGCTAGTTAAGTGACGTGTACCACGTACCCATCTTATGCACAACCGACCGACCCATCTACCTATCTACCTACGAACGCTCCTCTTACCTCTCGTCCCCCGCTCGCTCTCACCAGCCTGCTGGCTTACTCGCTCGCTCGCCCGCCCCAAACCGCTAACATGCTACAAGCCCTCAAACGTTTATTCAATATCTGACGAGGGGTGTGCTCTCTGTATACACCGTCTAGTCCGTTCATAAGTCTCGTTATGTTAGAACGCACCCCTACCGTCGGATTTGTAAAGGTGGCCATCCAGCCAGCTGATTTCAACCCTTTGCGCCGTGCCCTGAATTTTACGCCACTCGTTTTCGCGATTCATCCGGCCACCCCGGCCATCCCCGCTCTCCTGATCGAGACTCTTAAGTACGCGTACCCCTCTCCCCCCCTCACTTTTTTCTCCCATACTCTTTCGGTAACTGCGAAGCTTCCGGCGAGATCGCGCGCGGCCCGCGACCGTAAAAGTGTGATCTCCACACGGAGGGGATGAATCGCGAACGGCGATTGTATAATTTGCCGTTTTCACTTAAGGCGACACACTTTGGGCAAACTTTAATAATAATAACATCACAACCGGGGGGAGTTCTCTGGGGATAACGTATCCTCGGGAGCGCGCACGAGCGCTCTAACCGTATCCATTTATCGCGAATTTACCCGAGACCTCGGGCGTATTCGGCTTTATTGTCTCTCTCTCTCGGGAATAATCGAAATCGTTTATAACCGAAAGACACGCTTGTTGTTCGCGACACGCGCTGTAAACACCAGCGAAAGAATCGCGTATTCGGGAGTCGCGTTGATAACGCGCCCAACACCGACGCGCTCGCTCGCCCGCGCTTATAGATATTATTATTATTATTTCTCACGCGATTCGCCAGGAATACAGGCGCGGCTGCGCTCGCTCCCTCTCTCTCTCTCTCTCGCTCCCTCGCTGCAATCTCGTTGTTGCACGCAAGGTGTGACCGGACGAGATAGGCCGCATCGCGCCCGCCGCGCTCGATTATTCGCGATTCCGGCGAGTCGGGAATTAATTCGCGCGAGAGGCGAACAATGACGCCGAGTGAGCGCGCACATATTCGCCGTTCCCGGGAGGAATTGTGAATGCGATTTAGGAATCGGACGCCATAAGGCGAGAAAAGGGGCACGGGTCGGCTCGCCTCGCGGTTACGAGCCTTCGAGTATTTGTTTGCCCGAACCAATGTCGGCCATATGCCGGGGGTGCACGACCGCATTATATGCAGCACACCGCGTCGTCGTGCCACGCCGAACCCAATGGACCCTTTGTTTTCATTTCAGTTCAACGCACCGGCCTCCCTTTCGGTCTCTGTTACCGCGACCGTCGCTCTCTCTCTCTCTCTCTCTTCCTTTTCTCCTTTCTTACCTCTTTTCGCCAATTCTTTCTTTCTTCTTTCTTCCTCTCTCCCTCTCTCTCTATCTTTCTTTCTTACTTTCTTTATTTAATCAGGTCTCTCCTCGCGGTTTTCTCAGGTCACGCCATCCCCTTCGCTTTCTGCATTTCTTCGTAAGCGCGCGCGAGTCACTCGGATATTTTTGCATTCTCGCGTGGACCGGTTCAGAGGAAAAGAATCACCGTTGCCCGTCCTTTTGTCACGCTCTGCTTGCGATAAAACCCTTTGCGATCGTGACCCCCGCTAATTCTATTCCCGTCGAGAGCACCTTACGGAGTCATTGTTGGTGGCGCGAATACCGAAGTCGCATTCGTCGCGCGTGGGGGAGTGTCGAACGGAAACGCGAAAATCGATGACAAGCTCGATATGCGTCGATGACACGTTCTCAAAATGTTACGTTAAATGTAAACACTGACATGATCACGCTGTTCTTTTTGTATCTCTCACATAATTTGACTTCCGCGCCGCGGCCTTCATGGATTCGTCTTCGGCGTTTCGTGAATATTCCAGTGGAAGTGCGATGTAAATGTGAAACGCGATGAACGTGCGCCATTCTGTTTTACAGTTATACCTAACGAAAAATCTAGCCGAATTGTGTAAATGTTTTTCTGCAAACCTTTCGTATCTTTTTAGACATCTAAATTTATTTGAAAAGGTATAAAAATGTTCTTAGAAATTTTTCCAATTTATTTTCGCGCGTACCCTCACTATGTAAAAACATTCATTCGTCCAGTAATTACGTCACACTACGAGGGAGGAAAAGGGGGAATCTGTTAGCTTGCGTAACGGTCTGTGATAGCGGAGAGAAGGAGAATAAAGAAGCGTCACGGAACGTCATATTAGACGGCATAATTTGGAACTATGGATGCGCGTGGTTATCCACTTTGTTTGCATGTGTGACACATTTGGTCACATTAGGTGACAATTTTTAAATTTTAACATGATTTTAATCATGTGTTATGTTAATAATCAAAATGTTAATAATCAAAATTTTTTTATATTTATTCTTCAAAAACATAACTTTTACCGATCAAATATTATAAAATAAAGTAATTAATTTGATATTATATGTCTAAAAATTATTTATATTAGAAAAAGATAGTAACGTACAGTTTAATAATTATTATAATATGGTTATAAACTATTTTTTGCTTATTCTATACCGACGGTAAAAAAGTAATTCTACATAATATTGGAATGAGGCGAAGTGACAAAAGGGAGAGCGTGTGTAAAAGTATTCAAATTTAGTGTGACATAATTGTTAAATGGCCCCTTATAATTCTGTGCAGTCAATAAAACATAAACTTGGCAGAAAAGAATCAGTATTCTGTCGGTGAAGTTTTCAAGTATGGCATCCCCTTAAACGCCAACGAATCACTTTCGTCTCGATTGGTCTTATCGTATTCTAAATAGCAGACATTAAAGCGTCTCTACTGTGTTTCGTAATATGGGGAAAAGCTAAGCTAACGTTTCACCGGTTAACTCGTCTGCGCCGAATACTTGATTAAAACCGTAAAACTGAATTCTCACGGTGTCTCTCCTCCGAAAAATAAATAAATAAATAATGCCGCGCACTTTGCGAATTCCGAATAGCGAAATAATCGAGATAAATAAATTCCGGATGATCTTTTCGCATGAATTTTAATAGCTTGGAAAATTCCGCTCTCTCCCTCCGCTAACGTCAGCTGCCACTTCCAGCGACTTCGGACGACGAGAACGCTCGGCGTGGAAACGACAAATTACGTGGAGCGACGCGAGATCATCCGACAGCGCGGACCGTTCGATAACGAAAAATAACTTAATTTCAAAACAATGTTGTTTCGAAGCGGCCGTACAGGGAAGCCGGACAGTGTCTGGGCGAAAATTTGACGAAGCTTTTAGCCCGTAATTCTATTAGCCAATGCTTCGGAGTGCATTTTACATCGCTCTGTGTGTGGCCTTGTCACTTTCAACAGCCACCGGCTGCCGCGGCTGCTGTTCTAAGAGAGAGACGCAGAGAGGGGCCAAGGGGAAGACTTAGGGAGAGAGCACAAGACATGCCTCGTGGACGTGAATGAAGCGAACAAGATAGACCATTCTTTCTTTCTCTCTCTCTCTCTCGCGCGCGCGCGCGCCGCCCGTCCACTTTTTAACTCTTGCCGCTCATGCAAACTACGTTGGCGACGGTGGCCTCTTGGAACGTGTCATTTCTGACAGGGCGCAAAAACACGAAATACACGTTCGAACTAACGAATCCATTGAGCTTCTCATACCACCCCGTCGGCTTTTTTGCGCCGATGTTTTTCTGGGTTACTGTATTTGAGCAGACGCCTGGCCGTAACGTCGTATGGAATATAAATTGCGCGAGGAAAAACCGTGGGACGTCGAAGCGTCTGCTCTCTATCTCTCTCTAACTCTTTCCCCTTCTCTCTCTCTCTCTCTCTCTCTCTCTCTCTCTCTCCCTTCTCTTATTCTTTCGATAGATCTTTCGATGCTCTTTTAAAACGCGAGAGAATTTCAATAAAAAAGAAAAAAGAACTTCCTTGAATCTCCGGTGACTCTCCGCACAAGACGAGAGAGTCGCGGGACTACTTTCGCGATAATCTCCCGCGATATCTCTTCGATGCTAACAGACATTCTTTCTCGATTCCCACTCGAATCGCTATATCTAGCAGACACCTTCTTCGTTGACGTCTTTTCTGTCAGAAGAAATTGATTCGTAGTGCTGACGATTAAACGTATCTCAAATGTTATGATATATGCGTGCTTCCCGAGTCGAAATGTTGACGCTCTTAAGGATACTTTGCGCTTATTTACATGGTCTATATAGACCATTAATAAAAATTGGCACGGAGAAAAAAGTCGGGTTGAACCGATCTGACAAGAAACGCGAACCAAACGTATTTTTGTTGAAGGAAACAACATTTCCAGCTTTCGTAAACGAAATTCGGCTCTTAATAACCAGAAATTCTACTTCTTCCAATCAAAAGGCATTTGGTTCGTTCATCGTCACGTTAATTTGTAACGTTATTGCAACGTTATTACATTGTAACGTATTAACATTGCAACGTTATTAATTCAACTAAACTTTTTCCGCATACGTTAACGTATACTGATATTTATTAACTTTTCTCCTGGACCTTTAATTCTAGAGAAAGAGAAAAAGATTGGTTGAATTAATGTGATAATGAACACGAACCAAATGTTTTCAATGAGTAAACAGAATTTGTGAATGTAAGGAACAAATATAATTCATAAAAATCAGAAATTCTGTTCCAAAATGCATTTAATTCGTTTATTATCACGTTAATTCAACCAGTCTTTTCCTTTTCCGTGTATTCTGACAGAAAAATATTTGATATTTGTAACTGCAATCATCATAGCGAAAAAAATATGATTAGGAGAATCACTTTTTTTCATAAATATTACTATAGTGTCAGTGATAATAAACTTACATGCATATTGCTACTATTATTTTTGTAGCTAAAAACATAAAAAAGATACAGTTGAGGCAGAAATTAACTATAATTTCCTCAGTATACAGATTTAATTTTAATATCACCTTGAATATACAATCTATTTTGACTGGCAAAAAACAGTGAAAACAGAAGTTCGAGACATAATCAGAATCAACGGGGGACAGGAATAGATCATATTATCACAATTGAAATTGAACTTATTTCGCTGTTTCAATTTCCGCAATTGTGTTTTAGAATTAAAGGTTTACACACACAAGGTCAAAATTTCAACTCGGGTTGACATAATCGGTCGCACGTCCGACATATCAGACATAGAAACACGTCTCGATCGATGAAGAGGAATTCGGAAACTCCAAAAGACGTCGCCTTCTTTCGTTATTCATCATTTTAGGAAAGGAGGAAGAGATCGGCCTCGTGGCGACAGGGCAAGGTAGGGGGGAGGGGGGAGGGGTGGAGCGACGTCATGTTTTACTACGTGCCTGCTCTTATTTTCCGAAAGTGGCCAGCTTATGAAATACTCAGAAATATTGCCGAGTTACCAGCGACGTATGAGGTACTTTCCGCTTTCTGCATCTCGCTTGCCACTTTGTAAATTCGTAGGTGCATCAATTTTTCAGCACCTCGTGCGGGAAAATTGCGACGGAGAGAGCACATGCGATTTCGGTTCAACGTGCACATCTTGGACGCGCTTGGTCGGCCCGATGAAGTAAGGGGAATGGAAAACGGCACGTCGGAAATATTCTCGCGCGCCCGGCGTGTGCGAGTTGCAGATGCATTGCGCCGAACGACGTGGCTAATTAGCGCTTGACGATACATTAATAATGCGCGCCGGGGAGACTTTTGACGGAAATGGCAACGACTCGCGTTTATTCACAGCGCGGCTAAGACCGCGATTGTTGCGGCGAATTATTCACCATCTTTGATCGCGAGCATTAATTACAGATTACGAATTCATATCCATGGACTTGTTGTTCAGCCAGCTCGGATCAATACTTACTGCACGAAGCGCGGATTAATGAATAATTTCATACCGAAAAGAAATGGTCGTCGTATCGGCAGAATTTCCAACGGTACGTAATTGGAGTAAATCTCCACGTTTCAATAGCAATATTATTGAAACTATCATTTGAGTTATTTAAATAACAGATATTAGTTTCAATAATATTGCTATTGAGTCATGATGATTTGCTCCAATTACGCACTGGTTGTTGGAAATTCTATTGATATAATAGCATTTTTTTTTCTATGCGTAGGGATGAATGAAAACCTCTCTGATAGAAATCGAACATTGTTGGTGCCCAGCCATGAGATGGAATATTTGTGTCTAACGTTGCCACCAGCCAGTAATGTAATATTCACTTTTCTTAGTAGCTAAATAAATAAGTTAGCCGATAGTTAAAACGGAAGAAATTACAGTTACGAGGTAAAAAAACGTAACTAGTTTCTCGACAATAATGTAACGCTCATTTCTGCCTCTTTACGGTTTTTACGGAACAACGTACCCTCAATTTTTATTTGCTCACCTCATCTTTAAACGCCAGTGGCGAATATACAATAGCTAGATTATCTAATTTAGAACAAATAGCGCCATATCTGTTCCATCTATATTTGATACGTAACGGCTAGACACCAGATAACAAAACCGATTCTAGATTTTAATAAACAATCAGCCAATAACAAACTATCAACAATCTAGAAAATTTAATCCAGCTTATACCACCTGGTCACCAGCTTTCGACTCAGGTCGACTAGACTACGTACTGGGCTTGGTTAGATTTGTTTTAAATAACGACGAACCATGAAAATCGACTTTCGCCTAATAGTGTCGCTTATTCTTAGTTCGACCAGGAGGAAGACCACCAGCTTCGTGCTGGTGCTCGCACGTACCGTTTCTCCTCCGTTGCGCGCATCTGTCGAAATCAATTTCAAGTGCAACGCGACAAACACAGGCCGAGGCTTTGATTTACCAAGCCCCCGCCGTGTTTTACTCCTCCGATATTTATTCTTGCTCGCCTCACGTTGTTCCTCTATGCATATGACAAAACACTCGAGCGCCGGGCGAACACGGGGATCGCTCCCCCGACGTTGTCCCGCGCAGTAGCCCGGTCATCGGGGCCAAAAAGAAACACTCGTCGCTGTGCGCGACGAGTCGGCACGGAGAAAACTCCGGGATTTGCAGTCGGCACTTTAATGGCCGGGCGAAGCACTCGACTAGGCCCGGAAAGAAAGCGGGCGGTCGAAAGCCGAAACGAA
This sequence comes from Dinoponera quadriceps, assembly GCF_001313825.1. Lineage (NCBI taxonomy): Eukaryota > Metazoa > Arthropoda > Insecta > Hymenoptera > Formicidae > Dinoponera > Dinoponera quadriceps. The sequence continues at coordinate 2,158,593 of NW_014554309.1, forward strand.
TTCCGGGCCGGAAAAATTTTCACGGAACGGACGCCGCGGGGCGCCCGGCCCGCCACCTAATCTACCCTCCTTCTCTTGAAAACACATGCTCCGCAGATGCACCCCTGTACGGCGGATGTGATGTGAGGAGACGTTGAAAATTCGTCCCCCGGACCATGCACTTCGCGCGTGCGTGTGTGCGTGCGTGTGCGTATGCCTGCGCATTCTGTTATACCGCTGTCGACGCAATGAGGCCCCGCGAATACGAAAGCTCGGCCGAGAGTATCGATTTGGAGCTCGACCGGCGACGAGACATCGTCGGATGATGCCGACGGACGACGACGACGGCACTCCGCGATTCACCCTTGCGTCCTCGTGATTCCCACAGGCCGCGGGCCGCGGGTACACCGCACGGTACACCGGTTTTCCCGAAATCGCGAACGATTTCCTGCCGCGAGGCGCAACGCAAATTCGCGTCGAGCGGAAGCACTTCGAAATGCCGTCGGCGATATTTATTCTCGGAATTAAATCGAACACGTCGCGACCGCCGTGGAGCGTAACTCGAACTCGCGTGTCGGATGCGCGGTTTCCTTTGAAGCGGAGTTCTGGGTATAAATAAAAGAGCGTCTCCCGATTTATCCGAAATCGCCGTCTTGTTTGCACGGATACTTAGGGAATCCTTCGAGTTAGAGTCGGGGGATCTGCTATTTTTTGATTAAGGAATGGCGGTTTTTTTCACTAGAATGTTTCTATTTATGAAGGGTGTCTATGCGATATATCGAATTCAGGTTCCACATTTTTCTGAGGTTACATACCGCGATTCATCTTATTACATATGTTGTCATTCTTATTTTACGAAAGTATATGTTTTAATTCGTTTACTTTATTTACATTCGCAACCTATGGGACTAATGTAAACGTATAGTTTGTCGTTAAAAAGATTACAATTCACCAACACATCGTATGCTCTTAGACTTGGTTGCTAAGCAAAGTGATACGTAGGTCACGTGATTCGGGTAGCCAATCAAATCAATCTCAATGAAGCTCCTCTATTTATATCTAACACTCTACTTTGAGATACACCCGTGGACGTTGACACACAGACGCTCGCTCTTTCTCCTATCCGAAGTAACGTCGCGCGCAAAAAAGATATTCGAGCCCTCCTCGAAATATGTTTATCTTTGCTGTAATCTTCGCGCGTGTTAACGCGTCGGTGCCTTTAATCGTTGCCGTCAGAACGTATCGGGCTAGATGCAAGCGCGCCCGCGATGAGAAAGAGGGACGGAGAGCGAGGGAGAGGTAGAGAGAGAGAGAGAGAGAGGCGGGTTCGGGTAAGTGCGTTGTATGGGGTAGTTGCGCAGCCTTTTACCACCCTCTTCCACCCTGGTAGCGCGGCTTTGGGCACCAACACAGTTGGTACGACCACCAGAGAGGCTGTGTTGTCCGTAAAATTGCTTGCGCCCTCGACGTAGCCCTGCCCGCCTCCTCTCCGTCCCCCCGTTCCGCCGACCCGCCGCGTTTTCCTCTCTTCCGCCTCACCCTTCCACTTCACCCGCCTCTCTCACATCTTCCCCGATACTCCGTCGCGTCTAAAATAAACTGACCGTGCAGAGATTTTCACGTCCAGCCGAACTCGAATTGGGAAATGTCGAGCGACGCCGGCCAGAAAAACGAAAAGCGGCGGAGAGAGAGAGAGAGAGAGGAGAAAAGGCGGAAACTCCTGGGAGGTGCGCCATTCGATCCTCTCGATTCGGCACTGATGCGTTTACCTTCGACCGTGATGCATCGAGCAGATCCGCGGGGAGATTTTTGATTTCATTGTGCTTGAGTTTCGCTCCCAGAGGCAGCCCGATATCGCTCGCGTTTCACACGTGCGTATGTACGCGGCCGCGTGCGGATAATGTTTGTCGTGACAACTCCGAGATTTAATCCCCGTTGTCGTTGTCACGCGGATATTTCGTCGTAGTTTCGTCAAACTTCGGGTTGAGATTACGAGAAAAGACAGTGTCCCCAACTACATGAAGGGAACTCGAGTCGAAATTTTAATTTCACCTTGACGCTATTAAGAAACGTGTGCCTTCTCAGACGGACTGGTAAAAAATCTACTTCGATAGTGTATTACGCACGTTAATCTCTCCCTCGAACTTTTAATCCTACAGATTCCATGCTACTTCGAAATTAAAAATGCTAGTCTTATTTCGATTATTCTATTCACATGAGTATCGGAGTTGAAATTTTGATAGCACTCCGACAGCTTTAAGGAAGGTTTGCGTCTATTTATAAAATGTCCTATGAACTTTCAGAAACCTACTTTGACGATACCGCATTTGTTAGTTTCTCTCTTGAACCTTTAATTACACAAATTGAATTTTAATGTTACCTTCGAGCTAGAAGTGCTCTCGATATTTTGATTGCTGAAAATTTATGTAATATTAATAAATTTATATAATATATTCAAAGCGGCCTGTCTTGGTGCTGAGAGAGCGCAAACGTAATGAACAATGAAAATGAAGTTATCACGACAATGAAAGCAGGAGTAAATTATGCGATTAGAATTTCACCTATTTTTCGATGTCTTCCTAATTCCTCTACGGTGTCGCAGAATTAAAGGTTCAACATCAAAATATCAACTTCGGCAGCTTCTTCTCGCATTTCAGTCGCTGCGTTTCACCAAATCTCGGCGAAGAACGGCGATCAATAATTGCTGACACTCCTCAGATCTCGGGACATGGGGGAATCGCATTTTCTCCTCGCCTGTAAAAGCGTATCGTCCGCTCGTGAAAACGGGAATCTCGAGCGGCGGACACGTGACCCTTTATTCGAATAATCAAGTAGACTTTCTTCCCGCTTGTTTCCCAAGACGAATTGGCGACCGGGATGGAACGCGCACTTGAGAAGTCCTGCGCAAACTTGAGACTTATTTTCCCGGCACAAACAGTGCTGGCAATGAACGCGTAAAAGCCAATCTTTCCGGTGGTCACCGAAGTTCCCCGATTGAAAGTAGTTCCGGGGCCAGTTTTGTTAGAACACACGCCCGACGACTCCATTTCCCTCGCTTCTTCCGCCAGGCAGCGGCATCGATCCGGCGCCGCTGCCTACGCTGTTTACATGTAAACTCAGCCTTAATGCACGATTCGCGTGTCATTCGCTGCCCGGCACTAATCATTTTCTGGTATCTATCTGCGGCCGGCACGTCCAAGATTTTCCGGGGAAGTACCGGCGACGGTAAAAATAATCCTCGACGGCAACGAGCGCGCGAATGGAGAAGCACGTGTCTCGCCGATGAAGATAGCGCACCGAACACATCGACCACGCTGCTCGAGTCGAAATCTTGACCCTACCTGATTAGATCTTTAATTCTACAAGTAGGACGGTAAAATAGCTTCAATTTCGATTCTAATAATACAATCGACTCCCACTTTCAGCCTAACGATGTCTTAAATTTGCCTCAGCGTCGAGATGAAACGCTCGAGATTGCATTAAAATTCATCCATAGAATTAGATGTCCAAAGAGAAATTAACAAGTGTCAATATCGTCAAGGGCAGGTTTTACTAGTCCAGAGGCCGTCCACGCGTAGACGCGAACAATCTCGAAGAGTGTCGGAGTAATACTGAAATTTCGACTCGCGTGGTGGCGATGATTAAGCGTCATTAAATTAACCGGTCGCACTCTTACCGCTAATTGCCAGCGCAACCTGCCGATCGCCGACCACCCGCTGCATTCGTCAGTCATCCGTCGCGCCACGCTTCCTCCAAGTCGCTTTGATAATTTCGACTGAAGAATTATGCCCGCCCGTTGTTGCGTTATGGACGATACCGACACGGCGGTACGTTAAAATAATATATCGCGCCTCATCAGTCAACGTCGATTTCGCTCTCTCTCTCTCTCTCGCGCGCGCCGGTGCGTCTTATACAACGCGATTTAAATTTATGTAAATGTACTTTACGAAGGGTGCAACCGGAGAGAACCCGATAAAGGAAGTGGATACGTACACGCGCGTCAATTTTTTATCGATCTCGTATGCATGAAAAGTAAATCACCCATATGTCCTATACATGTCGCGCGGATAAAACATGTCGCGTACACGCGCGGGAGGAGAGAGTGCGAGAGAGGGAGAGAGAAAGAAAGAGAGAAGGAGAGAGAGAGAGAGGGAGAGAGAGAGGACGAGCGAGCGAGAGTTGCCAAAGGTAAGTTTTAAAGTGTTCCGCGCAATTTACACGGCACGCCACTATTATCCATCTCGCTATACAACGTCGAGGCGCCGTATTTAGAATTAATATCACGAATATAGGATAGAGATATCACGCGGAAATGATACGGCGCGCATAATATACAAGCGGCCGGGAGAAAAACTCTTAATAATGAAAAATGTTTAAATGCTCGCGACGCGCGCGACAATAACAGATCCCGCGGCGCGGGCCGCAAAGGCGGAAATATGTAGTTGAAAAAAGTTATACATTATAAAACGTAATTATGAAAATGAGTTTGGGCGTTCCACGGCCGCGGAACAAAGCTTTGAGAGATAACATTGACCAGAATTACGAGCTTTTGCTTCTCTATTATTCCAACAGAAGCCGGTCGCTCGTTTGTTGTACCTTCGCCCGTTCGCTCGCTCGCTCGCGCTCGCTCGTTTACTCGCGAGTAAGCTACGCTCTCATGCCACGTACGTAGCGCGACGAGAGTATTTTTCATTCATTACAACGATGACTTCGTATTCGTTTTACAATCGCCATATTTTCCACCGCAAAAATTATACCGGGGAAATCTCGTATATGTGGCGCGCTCATCTGAACTTCAAACATCGCGAAAACGCGCGCGCGATATCCTTGTGGGATCGCGCGTTAATGGCGAAAACGCCCGGGACGGAGTTTACGATTTTTCGCGACTTCGCGACTTTTCGACCGAACGAAGTGAGTGAGAAGACAAGCGAGGAAGTTCGCAGTTCGCGCGCGGAAGCGCGAAATTAGCATCGTCGGGGAAACGCTCGGACTCGGTTTTAACGCGTTTCCGAATACCGAATAAGACACTTCCCGCGGCCGTCTGTCGTTCTCCCTCTCGCCATCGTTACCGCCGCTGACACGGCGGAAAAAAGCGTAATATGCATAATAAATTCAAATATTTCTGACACATCGCGAACACGCGAAGGAATAAACTTCATCCGAAACCCCTTCCGACGTGCGTACACGTCTGTAATCCATTGCGAGGGGAGTGGAGATTTTTAATCCGGTTTCGTGACATCAAAGTGCTGCTGTCATCGTCCTCTCCTCTTTCCGTCCTGTTCTCCTCGTTCCCGCCGACGCTACGCTCGTTCCATCGTTCATCAGCTCGTTCGGAGTTGAAAATTAATCGCCGCGTCGGAAAATAAGAGACTAGCTGAAAAATTCAGCCCGACGCGCCGTGTCGAAAAAACGCGAAAGAAACTCGACACTCTCTTCACTATTTATGAACCGTCGGCAGCTGAAATGATCCTGATAAGAGAGATAGACAGATAGATAGATAGATAGATAGAGAGAGAGAGAGAGAGAAGGAAGAAAGGAAAGAAGGAAAAGGAGACAGAGAACAATCAGAGCTGCGTGGAGCGCGGCGGAGAGTGAAAATACGCCGGAACACTCGCGCTGCGAAATTTAACGATGCAAAAATTAGCGAAAGATATTAATCGCGCCTTTCGACGTGCATCGTGCGAATGGAATTACACGCGCGCGTTTCCCTCGTGTTTTCGAATTTTTTATCTTATTTTATCCCCCGGATTGTTTTTCCTACGCGATATTTCGGGCTATCGCGATGCGAGATGATCCGAGCGATTCCGCGGACGAAAGCCGGCCGTCGCGCGGCCCGTCGTACCGCCATTGTGGCCTCTCGCAATCAGCAAAGTGCCGGGTGCCGATATCGAAAGGCTTGCCGGCTGAAATTTCTGGTACGCGGATAAAATTGTCCCGGCGTTCAGGTATTCCAATAATTAATGGAATAAAAACTCGCTGCTCCGTGTCACTTTGCCGTCGGAGATAAATTTTATTAAAAAATTTATAGCCCCGCGTATACGTGTGCACATATATACACATATAATATATATATATACACACATATATATACATACACACACATATATACATATATATGTATACACATACGTCGCGTTTATGCGCGAAGTATACGCGAATGGAGTTCCGCCGGTGGCGTTTGCCGCTATCCAATTATATCTTATTAATCCGCGTTAATTTCGAGCGCGCGCGCGCGCGGGGAAGAGCTGGGAAACGGGCGACAGCGGCGTTTCGACGCCGGCTACGCCGACGAGGGAATATCTCGGGGCGAGATTCGTGGCTATCTAGCTCACGTTCCGCCTATCATTACGATAATTTCATCAAAAACTCGTGTGTGCGAGCGGCCTTGCGCGCCAGCGAGAGAGCGCGTTGTCAGATTGTATTCGCAAAAGAGAGAGAGGGGAGAGGG
>NW_014554309.1:2165107-2178277 GCF_001313825.1 Dinoponera quadriceps
GGGGGGGGGGGGCCGAAACGCTATTTCGTTGCTGGGAAGGAAAAACGGCATGCCGCCGACGCAATTGAATCTTCTATATTTCCTTCGCTCGCGATCGCCCGGACAAATCTGGAGCATCCCCGACCGCCACCTCTTTCCCCCCGCGCGCGCTTCCACGCCCCGACCAGCGATTTCATTCCTCGGGAAAAATGAAGTAACAAAATTACAGAGTCGACTCGTCAGCAACAGACTCTGCTAAATCAACTCTCTGTCCCTCCCGCCTTTCTCTCTCTCTCTTTCTGAAGAGACCCCTCTACGCATCCCCTTCCTTCCTGGCTTTCCCGTGTCCCGTCTCTCCCTCTCATTTCACTCGCGCCAGCAGCTCTCGCACCCTCTCATCCTCCTCTCGCATTTCAACAAAGTCCTTTCCCGCTTTCCCTCTCCTGGTCACCCTGTAATCTAGAAATCTATGATTCAACGCCACTCGCGTGTCCCTAACATCTGCTCCCTGACGGACGCACTCCAAACTGTCCCGCTCACAAAGCGCGCCCTGTTCTTAGGAAATAATATTTTCGCCGCGTCGCGCCTCTCCCGACGCGCCGGGGTATATTTATTTACGTGTAACGACGCGCCGATGCGCGCTACCAACGTGGAGCACACGTGGGGTGAGGGGGGGGGACTGTGAAATGCCGAAGGCCGAGATACTAAAAAGGCCGCCGCGCGCCTTTCTACGCCCGACTGTTTTCAACAGGTAGACGCTTTCGATCGTTGTCGGGGCACTCGCTTGACAAAGCGGCTACGAGGGTTCGTCCGTTCGTACGTTTTTAGACCGATTCAATGCCGGGGAAACGCTCTGTGTACAACGGCCGCGCATGTATGTGTGATAAGTTTGACGGCCGATAAATCTCGCGTGTGCGGGCTGGACGCTGTAACGACTCGTGTAGAAGTTCATCTAGTCAGCTCGAATCAAAAAAGCTAATAGCTAATAGCTGGTACAGACTGGATTAAATGTTCTGATTTATTACTCGTTTGTTACCGGCTGGTTATTTGCTAATGTGGAATCGGTCTGGCGATCTTTCCGTTGTCTGGCCCGTTAAAGGGGAGAACACCAAAACCGAAATATCATTTTGTTTTTAGGCCCCGAAGTCTTGTCGAAGGTGTAAAGTTAAAGTTTATGTGCATCGATGCAAACTAACAATGTTTCTCTGTCAGAATATGATAGTCTTATGAAAAGTATCGCGTATTTCCTTGTAAATAACTATCTTTTAGGATGTTTGAGGATTGACGCTTCTAGAAATTAGGCCCTATAATCGATCTATTAAACCCGCGGAAAATTATAAAAAAATAAAATAAAAGCACTGCAATTACATTATTTTATACATTTATTATATATTCTTTTACGTGTTACCTTTAATTTTACATATTTTTAATCATGGAAAGGTATTGAACTTTCCTTCCCGATTATCTTAAATAAATCAAGAAAAAAACAGGGGAAATCAGTCGCCAGTAGTTTTAACTATATTCTGTGAAATGATATTTCACAGCAAAGTTGAGGTACGTCAGTTGAAAGATCAGTAAACTCAGGTATCTTGGTTTTATAGAATAAATAACCTAACTTTTCTTGCATGGTTTAATGACAGATAAAAATTCACGTAAGATCCAAAGTGATTTAAAACGTTCAAATTTCGCACCATGAAATGGCATTGGGAAATAAATAACACACCGCTGATTTGTTGTGTTAATTTTCACGAGAAGAAGATAGCTCCACCGAAACCTCGACACAACGACACAACGAAAAATCCAACAACATTAATAACACAACCAAACGTGTTTGAAAATAGGAACTACCACTTCGACTCTAACAACTGTACACAATAGACGCAATTCACGTTCTGTCCAATAGAGTTTGCTGCATTACAGCCGAGAAAAACGGAGAAATATGTCGATTTACCATATCTATGTCCGTCTCGACGCTTCTCCTGTACATGTCAAATATAATAGAGTACATGGCACTATTCTAAAATGTATGATCTGGCTACTGTATTTGAAAGCGCCACTAGTATTTAAAAGCGAGGTAGCGAAACAAAATTGAGAGCACGTTGTTCTATAAAAGTCCGAAAGAAGCAAAAATTAACGTTACATTACTCTGTCTTGCAACTGATTCTAATTGTTCATCTCGCAGCTGTAATTTCTTCTGTCTAACCATCAGCCTATCCTATTTATCAAATCGTCATTTAGCTACTAGGCGAAGTGAACGTTACATTACTGGCAATGACATTGGACACAAATTTACCACTTCATAGCCAGACATGGAGGTTCAATTTCTACTTGGGGATAAAACGCAAGAATAAATTGGCCGGGATGATGTTTTTCGCGATATCACGTCGAAAACATCGGATCAATTTTCGTAGTTAGAGAGAAATAGGATTAATATCGTGAGAATAATATCGCGCGGAATACGTCGACGTGACCGGATGGTGGCTGGTTACGGATTAATATCGCGCGCACCGTTGAAGACCGAACGTTTCTCGGCACGCGCGACAATTCGTTGACATTATCATCTTCCCGCAGATACAATTGATATTCGCTGTCGTCGTACTGCGTGCCTTTTGAAACCGGCTCGAGAAAATGTCTCTCCGCGATTGAATGTCTGAAGAGCGTCGGACATTCGCTCTTTCGCTTCAGGACAATTTGCCGCATCGTGTGTTTTCCCTCGTTCGCGCGCATTGTGACATTTCCCGTCCCGTTATTTCCCCCCGCACGCAGAACGTGCGCGCGTATGCGTCGCGGTGTTTCGGTCATTTCTCTTTCACGCGCAACGAACTTCGCAAACAGAACGCGGGAACGCGGATTATTATAGAAAGACGCGCGGAAAATTGCACGCCACCGCGGTACGTACTTCGCATAAACTTACACGGCGAACGCGCGTCGACACGGGGTTGTCTCTCTTCACCCCTCCCTCTGTTACACCAGGCATCAGCACCGCCCGTGACTTTCGATCGCGGATACTAAAGTTATCGAACGTTCATTACGAACTAATTCATCGCATTCTCTCATGACCTCGTTCCAACTTCTCGGGGAATTAAAATTCCACTCCATAAACTCGAGTAATAACTTGACGCTCAACGACCGTATCTTGAAAAACTCCGATATCTTCCCCTTTAAAACGCCTCGTTCCCTAATCGAAATTTTTAATGAAGCTCTAACGAGAGAGCTCGCTTTATTCGACGATTTTAACGTTAACGCATGGAATTTATACATGTGCGGAAACTAAGTGTCCTCTTTTGAATAAAGGGACTCCAGCTTCGTATATTTCTAAGCGTATATCGTGAAATTCGATGTATCTGGAAGATATACCGTGCACCGGGAGAAAAGAGATATTTAAAAAATAAGACGTAATTATTCGGTGGGTGCTAAAAGCGTATTTACTGAAATTTAAGTCTTTTCATTCAGACAGAAATTAAAAATCGGTCTTATGAATAGCTGTAGATATAAGAAAATATATATTTTCTCATGTGGAGGAGAGTTTTTCTTCAACGTAAAAACGCGTATATTAATATAAATAAATATACCGTTCCAGCATCCACCGGATGCTCTTTTTTTAATTTTCCGATATTTTTTCCCCCAGTGGTATGCACGTATACCGAGCTCCTTTGCTTTTGTCATTCGATATAAAGTTTGGTTTTTAGGCGGCGCACCGTCGACAAGCCCCCCTATAAAACATAAAGGTAGAGAGGACTGAAAGAAACCACGAAGGTCAAGCGAGGTCGGAAATTCTTGCCTCCGTCTAAACGACCGGTATCTTAAAAATTCATCATTTCCCCGCCGGCTTCCTTTTGCGTCGGCTTGTCGCCAGTTTTATATCCCCGCTATATTATGCATGTCATCGGCTTTAGTTTTATTGCCGCGTACAGATCCATCCGCTCCCGCCTTTCGTGGTAAGGGCGCAAATAGGGCGTAGATTTTGCGGGAACGTTTCTCTGGAAATATATACGTATATATATATATATATATATATATATATATATATATCTATTATGAGAGAAGTGAGGCTGAAACGAAGGCGTTTCTCGCGGTGCGCTCTATTTCTCACCATCTTCAAAAACCTTGCGAGACAACGGCTTAATATTTTCCACGATATCGCGCGCGCGCGCGTGTTCGATAAATAATCGGCGATGGGCTCTGTTTGTATTTACGCCTATAAACGTCTGCCTCGAATAAAACATACCTCGCGTCGTATCGCTCGTGTTTTTCACGCTGTTAAATTTTCTAATCGCGGCGCTCTCGAATTTCGTAATTACGATATTTGGTATGTAACATTCGCGTAACGGCAGAATAAATGATAACGATCAACGAATGCTCGCGTATTACATTCGAACGAAGTAATAAATTAACAAACGCGCTGGCTTTTTCACCACGCGATCCAAATTCCGCGATTAAACGTGTGTCCGTGTGAAACGTCGCACGAACGTCCTAATTTCGGCGCCAAGAAATGAAATTAATGGCGGTTCGTCGCTCTCTTTCTCTCTTTTCGCGCGTTGATACCCGAATACAACGCCTACTTGAAGTGCCAAATTAATCCTCGCGACCCCGCTGCCGTGACAATTCGCCAGGCTTTTTCGCGAATTCTACGCAGGATCGGCGAGCGGAGGGCGAGCGCAAACAAAACTCGTAAATACAAATTGTTTCGGAGTGCATCGGCACCCTCGCGCGAGGGTCAAAGTAGCCATGTCAGTTGATTTATAACACGTACAGGGACGACTGCGGAGCATGAAGTTACGTTACTCGAGAGTCAGCATGACGGCGGGTCAACTGAATCATTCCAATTAATTTCTCCAAATGGCGAGAACTTCTGCCGATCGGAGCGACGGCAGAAGAACCCCCCCGCTTTTACTTTTCGTACAATGCGAATGGTTCAGCGAAAAAACGCCGATTTCTATTATAATAATTAATGCAAGTAATTTAAAGTAGCATTTGATTTTTTTTTTTTTATATTATCGCGCGATTATTTCTCACGATAACTGTAATTCTTGCGAATTTATTTGATCCCTGCCGCTCGAGCTGTAACTTTCCTATTCCGCTTTCGACTCCAATTTTTCAATGCTTGAAACGTAATATCTATTTTGACATTTCGGACAGTCAGATCGACCTACTTTGACTCCCAACTTACAACTTACAACTCCCATTTGAAGCCGTTGAAAATTCTATTTGAGTTTCAATTCTTACTTTTTGACTTCTATTTTTATTAAAACCTTTCAAGAGGAAGTTTCGACAACTTTCAAATTCTGAGAAATGGGAACATTTATTGTAAGTGGGATATGACTCATTTGCTACTTTTGTAAATAACAAAATAACAGTTAAATTTTCACGTTAATCATTTATAGTAATTCTTTAAACATTGGAGAGTTAAAGTCGAAAATCAGAGAAAAATTTCTATCCGATTGAGTACCGACAAATTTATATAAATTCGCACGCCTCAAGTCAAAATTTTAGTCTTATATCAAACTTTTGATTCTACAATATAATAAAAGTTAATATAACATAATAAGTTCAATTTTAGTTCTAATAATTTACTCTCCTACTGTTAACCTGATGATGTCTTATATCCTTGTTTTCGCTATTTTAACTTCAAAATAAGTTGTTCCTCTAACATTAAAATGAAATCTGTAGAATTGACAGTTCGAGAAGGAAATTGATGAATATCAGTGCCGTCAAAGTAGATTTTTAATCATTTACAGGCTATCTACAATATAAATAAAGGCAAACTAAAATAAACACTAACTATAATGTCAACGGTAAAAAAATTGTCTGTCATAACGGTCCACTGAAATTTTTACTTTAACATAAGAATTGTGTTAAAAATGTGCACAAATATAATATTAAATTAACACACCTTGCCAACACGTGTCTAAAAATATGTTTAATGTTAATTAAATTAATATATTTACCTCGGCAACATATGTATTTATGTACTTTTCAGCATTTCGCGTGTTGAGGCGATGCAAAATTTCAGTGGACCGTTTTTAACGCAAAATTCTTTGCTTCGTGAACCTTCCGTATCTTTAATATGTCTCGGGTAATCGCGTGAACACGTCATACGATTTTTTTCGCGCGTAATTCATTACGATCGACATTGCGCGTCATTAACTGTTACGCGCTCTATCCGCGTAATACGAGACGTCGTGTCCGCGATATTTCGTAACGAAGCGTAAAATCTGACGTCTCCAACAGCCGCAAGCGGCGACTGCTTCGCTGATTCCGTCCGCCGAAGCAGCGCGACGGGGTCAACCGAATGTTCACTCGAGTGTTTTACCATTTGCGGCATTGTTTTGAAGCGATAAGTTTTATGTACCCGATAGCCGACGGAACATTCGCGAAATTAATTCGAACGAATGACAAACCAGACATCTCTCATGGGAGAGACCAAAGCCGCGCTCTGGTAATTGTTGCCTGACGTTTCCTCGCCTTCTTCCCTGCTTTCCTCCTCTTTTTTTCGTTTTCTCTCCTCGTGTCGTTCTTCCGCGCCGCTGCTGCTTATGCATCGGCCAGCTGCACCTCCCGACTGCATTTTCGCTGATTCCCGGCACAAGAAATTGCTGTTCGTAGAGACGCTGCCGAATATCTCTAATTAGCAAGAATTCGCAAGAACCGGGCTACCGGGAAGTGTCGTATGCAATCATTAAACTTAATATCCTCGTATCGCCCCCCTTCGCATCCCGCCCGCCCGCTCGTAAGTTCGCAAACCGTTCGCGTGTCGCGGACGGCAGATGCGCGTGTGCGAATTTAACGACAATAGAAAATTCGAGCGCTCAACCGCGATTCCGAGCGCACGCTATAGCGGCATTTATAACTGAGTTTCGGCGAACGCGAATCGTATTTTAATGATTATCGTCCGACTGCACGACTGTAATTGCAAGAATGTCAACCCTCGACCCGAGTCGAAAATCCGTCCCTGTAGTAAACCTTTAATTCTAGAACACAATAGGAGGTGGAACAGCAAAATAAGTTCACACGTACAATAATTTATTCCTACTTTGACGTTGCCAATGTCTCCAATTTCCACTTTAGCGTCAAATTAAATTAAAGTTTCGGGAGAAAAATTAATAAATGTCGGTATCGTTAAGGTGGTTTTTCATTAGTCTACGAACCATCTAAGTAGGCGTAAACTATTCTTAAGGGCGAAAAATTTATATAAATTTAACTCGGACAAAGAAAAGTAGCTGCCGAGTCGAAATTATAGCCCTATGTTGAACTTTTAGTTCTACAATATAATAGGAGTTAAGAAAGCAAATATATATAGGTTCAATTTCAATTGTAATAATATAATTTAATTCTACTCTTTGACCCCGATGATGTCTTAAATTTCCGTTTTCATTATTTTAGCGCAAAAATAGGTCGTTCAAATTAATACAAAAGTTAAATCTACACACGGAAAGAAATTAGTATCAGCCGAAGATTCATTTTCTCATACATAAGCAAGAATATAATCTTATATGAAGATAAAACTTGCTTACATGTGAAGAAATTTTATATAGTTTCACTTGATTGTATCATTTTTGTTATTTAAAGATAATTTTTATGAATTAAGAAAAATAAATACCGGATAGAAGAAACAATATCTTCAAACTAAGAATTGTGTCTGTTTGAGAATATCGCTTTTTCGATTTAATATTTTTTCTCTCAAAATTTATGAAAATTATTCTTAAGTAAAATAAATATGATATTTTTAATAGAACTCTAGAGAATTTCCTCATGTATATAAGCAAGTTTTTATCTTTATATAAGATTATATATTTTTGCTTATGTACGGAAAGAATATGAATCTTGATTTGATACTCATTTGATACATATTTTTCCGCGTAAAATTAATGGTTCAAGAGAGAAGTTATTAAATTTGTATCGTCAAAGTAGGTTTCTATTATCTCATGCCCACAATCTTGCTTCAAGACGTGAGCAGTAAGCAAATTGACCAACCACGATCAATTATTCTTCTAATAAACGACTGTGATTGGTCAATTTTATTGCTGCTTACATCTTAAAGCAAGATTATAAACAAAGAATTCGCCTATAAGCCATCTAAGTAAACGCAAACTCTCTTTAAGAGTCAAAGTAGCATCAAAATTTTCATTCGGAGAGATGATTACAGTATTTCAGATACCGTCGGTGTGCAATTTTTACGTTTTAAAATAACTCACAGAACAGCTTGAGCGAGAAAGAAAGAGGAGGGATGTGTTCCACGCACGAGCGAGCGAAGGATATCTCAGCGATATCTCACTAGACCGGAAAATCAGTCGTCCCGTGTTTTGTGTCATTCAGAGTCCGTGTGGAGCGCAAACATTCGTGCGGGAAGGGGGGGTGAAAAATTATATTCTACGTGACGCATCGATCCTCGGCTAACGACGTCGCGCAACGTCTAATTTACGGTCGCCGATGATCGCGATCGCAGGAAGGAAGGCGCGCCGGTAACTCCAACGGCGGTACGCAGGTGCTGCCCGCGGCTGTTGTGTCTGTAATTCGGCTCGGAGAAACCACTTATTAGATGCTCCGTGTAATTACTGTAATTCGCGACATTTCGACGGCAGCGCGGTGCAGTCGAAATTTCAACCCTCGAAATTTATCCGCCGTCCGTCCGGGCGGCCGGGCGACCGGGCGCCTCCTGGACGTCGAAATCATCCCGGACGCGACACGCTCGGATTTCAAACGAGCAGGTATATTTTGCCCGACCAATCGAATCCGAACCTCCCGCTCGCGCGAGATGCGACGGGGTGTGAGCTTACAGAGGGTTTTGCGCGCGCGCCCGGTATTTGCGAATTCCCCGACGTTAGCTGCGATTCGTAGGGACGCCATCTTACCGGAGTGTCCTTTTTCCCGCGCTTTATTAAATACTTTTCGCGAACAATTAAAGGGGGGTCTTCTCGGCCGGTAACATTCCAATGGAGAGCGAGCCTTTACGCCAATCAAACGGACTTTGTTACCTCACGATCGTTGTGTCGAATAATGAAGTGCTCGCTGCCGTTTAATTAATTCTTATCGCCGAGCGCGAGACTCTCCGAGACTTACTTTTTAATGGAACATTCGGCCCGATGTTCGACCTTTCGTTTGCTTCCCCATTGAACGGCAACAGTGAACTTTATCACACCGTATCGCCCCGTAGAAACGTTGCTAAACGGCGTGATTGGTACTCGGAAAGAGACGTCATGGTATTAACGTTGTCATGAATAGTACAAGAGATGGATACGCTGAGGAAAGACGAGAGTATCTAAGATATCAAGAAATATTTATTCATTTGGTACTAATAACACGTATTTGCTTAATAATAATCTACACATCTTTACGCCGAGGAGAAATAAATTATATTTTCAATGAGAAAATACACAACTTAAAATCGTAGCTTTTTAACGAAAGCAATTGTTTATTTCGTTTAAAGAAAATAATTTAGATTAAACAAATATGTCAGCTGTATCCACCGCTAATATTATTTTATTTTCTACGTTTCTTCCCACAACGTACGAAATTTCCGCGATTTTACGTCCGAATTCCTCAGACCTCGACGCGTTCCCTCAAAGTCTGTCGATCAAGAGCGCGTCAGTCGAATGAATACCCAAATGAGACGTACAGCCGCGACTTCTCAATGATCCTAAAACGATCGTTCGCAAAGTATCCGGATTGCAGACCACCCTTAGCGATGAATAGACGCCGTACCGACCGCTTAGCGGACGACGACACGTCAACGGTCGGCGTCGTCGCTTACCGACGTGAATTCATCGCGATAATGGAGACTGCGCGGAGAGGTAGCCACTGAAGTAGCCCAAGGGATCATTTTCATTAAGACTTGGTCAATTAGATGTGCTTCAAATGGCGCGCAGTCTCGAGCAAACTTGGACAGCGTTCCCCCAACGATATCTCGAACGCAATGGCCGGATAGAACGTGGACAAAAGGAGAGGCCAAAGTATAGACCAGCAGCCAAGACGAGGAGAAAGACGCAGCGAGAGTGAGGATGAGAGAGAGAGAGAGAGAGAGAGAGAGACGGACTATATGAGCGATAAAGAGAAGAGGGCGAGCAGACCTCTCCTATACGGCCTCGACACGAGAATACCGCCATAACCTCGGCACTAGTAATTGAACGCAAGTGGTTGAAAGTACTTCTTGGTTCCAAGAAGCGTCTCCTCTCCTCCGTCGCCGCCATCGACGGTATCAACTCTTCTACGTCCACCGCTACCATCTGCCACCGTTTCACCCTTCTTGTTACGCGTTGCCTCCTTCTTCAGCTTCGTTCTTTAATTTTTCACACATACGCCCGTACACACACATACACACACACACACCACATTCTCTCTTGCTCCTCCATACTCGCTACCTGTCTTCTCCTTTCGTTTCTCCTTCGGCTATGCCAAGCTTCGGGCGTACCCGCCACTTCGGACCTCGATGGTCTTCTTCTATCTCGACGGCACCGGCAAAGATCGGCTCGAGGATTATGATTAATCCGAAAGAGATTAAAACTCGTCTGGCCATCCGTAGAAATGGAGTCAGTATCTCATCTCACTCACTCACTCACTCACTCACTCACTCACTCACTCACTCGCTAACCAACCCGACGCCACCGTGAAAGCCGTCTGCCTCTCGGCACGAAGTTAAGAACTACCCCGAGGACTATACGTCGAGCTTCCCGAGAACAAACTGACGTCGTCGTAATCGTAAAAAGTAACGAGAGGATGAAAATGTAAATGATCGGATCTCCCCCACCTTTTCTATCCCTCAATCTGACCTCGAGGGCGAACATCCCCCTGGGCGCTCTTCGACTCGCGAATCCGATTCGGCGACCGTGTAATCTCCTCGTGTTGGCATTCGATCCTTCGCTTAGCGATCAGAAAACTCACGTGTCCGCGTAGACGCGGTCAGGTAAATACTCGAGTAGAAATTGAACTTCGCGAATATGTAACCACGAAGTAGTACATTTAAATCTAACTTCACCAATAATATAACGCTCACTTCTCCCAATGGCTAGATAGCTGATAGTTAAGCAAAAGAAATTACAGCTACGAGATGTAAGTAATGTAACGCTCCCTTCTGCTTTATTAAGATTTTTGTGAAATAACATATCGTGAGTTTTGATTTGTCACTTCTCATTTTTGAATGTTAATGACAGATATATAGTAATTAGATCATATATTTTTGAATAGACAACGCAACATCTACTCTATCATATTTGATGTGTTTTAGTTAGATAAGGTAGATAATTAGATCACAAAACTGATTTCACATTTTAATGAATGATCAGTTACTCTGGACTAGTCGCAAAAATATCCGATATAAATACCCATATAATTTATTTATATTTGATTTATTTCTTAATTTATCTTGGTTCATTCAATATTTAATTTATTTCGTACCCATAAAGACGAAGAAACGGATGCACGAGAACGCGAACGATATTTCAACGAGTGATATTTCATTCCTTTCTGAATTGGAAAATTGTGAGTTAAAATTTTGATACTACTTTGACGCTTTTGAAGGTAATTTGCGCCTATTAAAATGATCTATAAACTAGTAAAAACCTACTTTGACGATACTATACTTGTTAACTCTTCTCTTGAACTTTTAATTCTATAGATTTAATTTTAACGCTACCTTGAAGCCACATATATAAATACAATTTCAATATTTTAAATCCTCAAATACATATAAATACTCAAAAGATCCTATTTTGACGCTAAAACAGTGAAAATGGAAAGAGAACCAGGGTAGATTAACCCCTTAACGCACAGTTTTTTTGAAAAAAAACCGGCCAAAAAAAATCAATTTTTTTTATGTAAAAAAATTTGTTTCTTTGCTTTCACATTGTTATTTTCAATTCTCGATTATATTCGAGTGTGAAAAATTATAGCAGCATAAAATACAACGCTGCTCGAATTATCTCGAGTGTGCACAGTTTGGCCTGTTTAGCGCGCTCGAATTAACTCGAGCGTACAAGTTAAGGGGTTAAAGAGTGGGAGTAAATTATATTATATTTTACGGGATTAAAATTTTCCGAACCTTACTTCGCTGCCTTAGCTCCTGTATTGCATCGATAGAACGAAAGATTTAACACGGGGCTGGATCTTTTATTCGGGCGAGGCGGGTGAATGAAGAGCGTTTTCGTTCGACGAGGCAGATTTACATAAAATACATTCTTTTCCTCGCGCAACGCACGATATAGCCGCGCGAGGTTCCTCGAGGAGGGTCTCGTAACAAACATAATCTCATGAAGCACGTGACGTTTGACGCGCGACGGCAGAAAGAGCGGCGCCGCGTCTGCACCCCACAGTGGACGCGCGTTTATCGCTTAATCGACGATGGCGGCGGATCGACCCTCCGACCGGGAGCGATCCCGCGGAGCCCGACGCCTCGATAGACGGCCGAATCGCGTCGCGCTTGTGTGGGTTTCGAGAACGTTGCTTCCTAATCAGATCTAATCGTCGATCGCTCGGAGGTGATCGCCGCCCACCAGATAGAGCACGCGGCTCGTAAGGCCGAGTAATGCGATTGCGCATCGATCCGGTCGTTTCGAGTGCTTTATAGACCACTAATCTTCTTTACAGTCAGCTCGCGCGCGCGCGCGCTCTGTCCCCGATAAGTCGGGGGCCGGACGCCTCTCTACGAAATTAATTAAGGCGCCCGGCGGTGTAATTAAAAGACAAAAGTATCGTCGGTACACCACGACGCCGATTAATTTCTCGTTCGCGCGCGCGCGCCGAGGTCCGCAAATTGTTCCGGCGCGTCGGCGAAACGAGAGATCGCGATCGTGATTGCGGCTTGCGGACGGATTCGCCGGTGTTTCAAGGACAAATATCGAGCCCGAGAACCGCAGTATTGTCGGCCGGATAACGGCACGCGCAAAACGAATCAGCGGAGCTGAGCCGCAGGGGGGAGGGGAGGGTGGGGTGCGTCTGGCACCAGCTGAGTCGTGCCGAGCTGAATGTGACGGCTTCTCTTCCTATCATCTTCAATCCTTTGTCGAACCCTTGTACCCGCCGCGCGACGTACGTCGAGTGCCGGGCGTTATCATAAATAAAGAGCGGGTAAATTAGATTTCCAAATCAAGATGGCGACGGCATTGTCTACGAGCGGGGCTGAATTAATTGGATTTCAGAGCCAACTTTGTCGCTGGCGCGCGCGCGAGAGAGGGAGCGCAGCAACCGGCCCCCCCCCCC
>NW_014554309.1:2178292-2184568 GCF_001313825.1 Dinoponera quadriceps
CCCCCCCATTCCGCCCTTCTTACACCCCTAGCATCCTCCGAAAGCCAACCCCGCGCGGCTCTTATTCCAGGACGCTGACATTATACGGGAAACCACGGCCGCGCACGTTCGACGACGACGTCGTCGTCGCAATCGCCATCGCCGACGTCGATTACGCCGCGTTTTCCCGATGAGGAGGTTAGCAGCCCCCCTTCGCCCCCGAGAGAGCTCCGCCGGGGTCGCGAGAGAGTTCAAGGGTTTCGCCCGGGACATGAGAGGGGGCGAGCGAAGGTGCTCGAGGGTTATTAAGGGCTCACCGGGTCGGACAGATGCAAAGATAAACAAACCGGTCGTAATGAACGAGCGGCCGGAGATCGCTGGAGAGCCGGGCTCGGATATATCCGCTGCTTATTGTCGCAGAGATTCCGGCCTCTCCCCCGGGACCGACGTGTTGAATCAACGCGTCACCGCGTCACCAGAAGAAGGGTCGCCGTTTGAGCGGCGCGGCTTCGCGCAGAGAGCGGGGACCGCGATAATAAAGAGATCGATCGGAAATCGAACGAAGCTCGCGCGCTCCTGAAACGATCGTCCGGCTTGAAACGCGGCCCTTCCGTCCGTTAAACCGTAAGTGGACCGCCAGACTTCACCTGACGTCGCTCACGTGAGGCTCAATTCGATCCATATTTTACGTGCATACGAAATTTCGAACTTTTATCTACGAATAGTTGTGAAGTAAGATGTATATTTTTTCGAATGTAAAGTAATAATTTTTAGAAACTAAAAGTCCACACTTTCGAATATATTTTTTTAATGTAATACATTCGGCCAGTAAATGCATAGCGCTTGCGAGTCACGCGAAAGATACAGACGCTTAAAGTGATGGATAAATTTTAATTGTTACCGCACTTCAACTTAAAGTATTAACACACGGGATAAGTGAGTATCGCTTGAATAATGTGCTTCTTTAATGCTAGCGTTATTTATGAAATTAGCATTACGTTATCACATCAGTTCGTTACAAGTACACGTTTATCTGCTTGCGTATGAATTTTGTACAGCAAATTGTCACAAAAAAAGTAACTGTATCGACAAATATTTTTCTTACTATTACGTTTATGGCTCATCGTCCATTTTCTTATATCTGCGAATGAAATATCTGAACATGCCTGAGAGATTACAACTTTTAACACTAAACAAACCCGTAATGTTGGTTATTCACATTAACTATAGAGAATTTGATAAAGTAGCTCACACAGTACGAATAAAATGTTAAGCAATACGCTTGAACTGAACCGCGGAAAATTACGCGCTCGCCTAGCGGTCAAAGATGATCCTACGAATAAAACAGCTGCTATTTGCAGCTGAAATTCACGAGCGTTATTGACGCTAATTTCACTAAGTCCAGAAATAAATGACGAAGGGAATGTTCTGAAAGCGCGAAAGTGTTGGACGCAAAAGTGAAACGGAGAAACATTCATTTGTTTAACGCGTCCCTCCATGTTCAACTCTCACGCGTCCCCTACTTACAGAATAAACGATACTCGATTCTGACAAGATTCTGTTGCGAATTTTTGGAAGAATTTCAGACGAATGTCGCCGTTATCTACGAGCACGGCGGCCGCCGGTATAAAATCGAAAAGGGCCTCGAGTATAATGGAAACTATTTATAATATGCTAATGAAGCTTCGTAAACTCCGCGAGAAGCTAATTAGGAAAATTAATTCCATTAAAGGTTCTTCCCGCCGTCCGCCGCTCATAGCGTCTCTCTCGACTGCTAAACGGCGCGCACAAAAGATACTTTATCGTTCCATTTGGTGTTGCACTCTTACGTTTCTCTCTCTCTCTCTCTCTCTCGTTTCCATTTCCGGCGAGGTACGAGACGCGAAATAGATTATGCGGCGAACGTAAGGCTCGTGGCGCACTTTCGCCGGCTCGGAAGATTCGGAGGAAAATAACGCGCCGAGCGCCCGCCGGCGCCTATGCATTACGCCGAATCGCAGCGAATTGCGAGGGACCAGAATTTCCGCTTGCGGATTAGATTCCCGGGAATCCTCTCGGACGAAGATATCTGTTGCTCCATCTACGGATCCACGGATCCCCCCCGTCTCTGCGGGCGAATGGTTTTGATGTTACCGCGATATTCGCGAGCCCACCGCGCGGTCACTGCCGTAGCGGGGGGGGGAGGGGGGGATAGCTCTGGATTAGCACGTAGAAGCTCCGCCTCATTACTCAAATACTGGAATACCTCCGCCGGCGGACCAAGGAACGCGGCAAAACCGGCGGTTATAGGCGGAAGGTAAGAGGGGGCCACGTGGTGAATACGGTAACACGGGCTGGTAGAGAAGATTGGGCGGAGAGGGGCGAAAGATCAAACCACGACGAAATGGCAGACCCTGGTCGGGGGTCCCGTATGCACCTACCGCCAGATAGACGGAAAAGGGAGTCTGGAAGGGCTAAGAAGGGGGGTTCACCGAATGATCTAAAGCGGCTCCGCGATATTGTCTGTCCTTTCCCACCCACGGCGCTCATTCTATCTCTCCGTTGGTCTCCTTCCACTACTCTTCCCATCCTTCGTGGCTTCTCTCTCTCTCTCTCTCTCTCTGTTTCCTCCTCCCTTCGCGCGCCCTGTAGTATTAAGATTAGCACAAAGCACTACCTATCATCGTTCTCCGTTTCTCCCCCGTGCTCTGTTCCGTGGCGCACGCTGGAGCTTCTCTGCGAGCGTTATCTGAGTAGACATACTGCTCGCAGTAATTTGTGGTGTTTCCGCGAGCCCTGCGGATCCTTCGCACACGTCGCTTTGCCATTACCGGTGACACTGATGGTAATCTCCCAGACGGAAAGGTATTTGCGGAGCGGATGATAATGAATCGTTCGAGGTCCCTCCCTCCCGATACTCGTCGTCGTCGTCGTTGTGTATCTGGGTCATCCGGTACGTGGGAGTTAAACCACCAGAGATATTACGCGCGAAATATTTCCAATTTTCCCGTTACTCGGGGAAGAAGAGGAGAAAAGAACTATTGGAAATCGCGCTGGATCGCGGGCTCCTTTGTCTTCGCGAGTTGGACGCATGGAGCGCGAATGTTTCTCCCGCACGCGGGAGAAATTCACCGCTTCTCGACATTCGAACGCCAGTGACTAAATACTACTCTCTCTCTCTCTCTCTCTCTTCTTAATCCCTCGCACCCGATGCCGAGCTCCACCGCTCGTCGAATTTCGACCACACACGGTCGTCAATGCGGGGTAATTTTTTACGAGCGATTCGCAATCCTCGAAACGATAATCCGCGCGAAGGGCCGGGATATCCACTCCACGGTGGCGGGAAGGGTTGACGGATTGCGCTTCCGTGCTTGAGGAGGTAGAAGGGCGGCGGGGGAAAAGAGAGGAACTGTATAATCCTCTTGATGAGCTGGCTCGCGACGGAGCAGTGCCTTTGTGCTCGTTCCCGAAAGTATTTATCCCCCGAGGATCCCGTCTCACGCTTGGCACCGCGGCAACGCGCGATACCCGGTTTCAATTTACGTTGAATTAAATTGCAAACATTGATTGAGGATTCGCGCGAGAGAATTTTGTTCCGGCCTTCGCGCGGCCGACCGCGCAGCTTCGCAGTAATTATGTTCGCGATCTTTTCATCCGCCGCCGGGATCTCCCTTTGAAAGGCCGCCCCGCCTGCCGAATATTTCTCCGCTCGAGAAAAATCAGCCGACGCTGCCTCGCGAGCGGCGCCACGAGGGTAGTTAATGCAGTTGGCTCGGAAATTTATTCTTATGAATCTTCTCGAGTTGTGACAGCATATTAATCGAAACGCGATCTGCATACTTGTGACATTAGAAGAAGATTGACCATACCGAAGTCGAGCTGACTGAGTCAAAGTCAGCGCTATTTACATGTATCAACATGTATCACGGATACACAAGTGGCTTCCGAGACATCTCGGTTTTTAATTCGAGCGGCCGAACTGCTCTTACTCTTTCGTTTCGGTGATAATTTCAACGACGATAAAAGAGACTTATAGAAATATTATAAAGAAGGAAATTACAGAACCATCGACCGCCTAGTTTTCCGGGAATTAATATATAAAATATTTATGGTAACATATTTGAAGTATATGACAGAGCTGATCTGTAAAGATTCGGTAATATCGAACGCATTACATTTCCCTTTGTGTCTCTTGGTTAGGCATTTGGTAAAGATAGAATGGTTAAGTCCCTTTAAAGATCTCTAATCAACGCGTAAACCTGCGAAAAATTCAGACAAATTCGATGTCACGATCGCTTCTCTGGTAACGTGCAAATTCGCATATATTGAAATATGTATAATATATTCACGAACATCTGCCCCTGACATGAGCAGCTCTAGCCAAAAGTATTACGTGTCAAAACGCAGATAATGATTATCTCTTTATGAGTTTTTCAATATTTTGTAAGCATTTTTAGTGTCATTAAATGTGATTGATATTCTCTTGCGGTGTCGAAACTGTACATCATAAATCGTGTTTATAAACATTTAGCACAGATTCGCGCTTCGTGTCGTATTAACCATTACCTTTCTAACGATATTACCACAGAGCAGCTACTTAAAATCCGCGCTTTGAGAAATGTACACAGAGCGATCTCTGAGAAGACGGAGACGTTCGGCGCGCTCGGAAGAGGACAAAAGTCCGACCTAAATTTATAACGAAACCGAGCGAATGCGGCGGGCTAAGTATCTTCTTACCTATTTTTATCCTCCTCCATCTACCTACTATTTAAACAGTATAATGATCACATTCGCAAACGACGAGTGGTACTTCTTTCTATCGTTTGTCGCCGCGCGAGTGCCTCCGTACACACTGGGAAATCGCTCGCTGCGCATCGTCGACATTGTCAAATGGAAAATCCCAGGGATTTCACTCTCATCGGCTGGATCGTCTAGATGATCAATATGGATGGACCGATGCCTTCGCGTGCAACGAGACGTTAAATGCTAATGCTAAATGGTTGTCGTATGCTGTTCCGCGTGACACGCAACATCGCCGTGCTCCGCTATTCTGCTTCTCAATTCGTCGTTGTTGTCGTCTGCGTCGCTATCGTCTAGGTCATCGTAGTCGCTGTAGGACTGTATTTTCGCACGCATAGCGTACTTTAAACATATCCCTCTAATTCTCAAACTGAAATGAACGTTATACGAAATGACAGTTTACACAAGGAAAACAGAACGCGAAATTAAAACGGTATATCCTACATACAAATTTTCCCAGATATTCCCGTATACAGCATACATTCCGATTCGAATATTCAGAGTTGTCCGAATTATATTTCCAATGTTATCATACTTAACAGCGCACGTGTAGCATATATGTGCACTCGTGATAATAATTAAAGTGTCTTATATATTTCATTCAATTCGTAGTGCGAAAGCGGAAAAATCTTTGGAGAAACGTTAGGGGTGATCGAATACGATTAATTTCTATTTCCTATTTAGAATCGTATCCTTGAAACATTACATTTCTAACGAAAATCCGCGCAGGTTACCCCAGGTTGAAACATAATCTGGGAAACCGGACTGGATTCCAATCGGATCTCGAGAAATTTTTTACACTGCATTTGGCGCTCGCTATATGCGTCCAGAATAAGGTCCCCCCCGATCGTATCGGTTACGTTCGACTGCGTTTTTGCGTCGCAGGCTCGGAGGGCATATATCCCGCCATTTTCTCTGGCGCACGCTCGCTGCAATCGCGGCTGCAGCTGCAGCTAGCTCGCGTAACCTAACAATGCCGCCGCGCCGTACAAATCCGAATGCGCCGTGCGGTGGTGGCGGCGGCGGGGCCATTGCCAATTTCCATGGCGGATTACTTCTCGGTATCACGTGTCTTTTCTCCCTGCAGGGAAAAGGGGACAGGACAGGCGCGCTCGACCACCGGTCTCTCCGCTCGCGCACACCTGTATCGTATCGCGCGTGGATGAAACTAATTTTGAGCCGGCCGGCTAAATAAGGCGCGCGAGACGTGAATTCGTAATAGCGCGAAGGGATCCCTTTATCATCGGAAAGCTATCTGCGCGTCGGCGATCCTTTCCGCCACGTGGTGCGTTGTCCTTCCCGCGCACGACATGTCAGACAATACGATCGCGCAAAACTCGCGTCATTGTGCCGACTCCGGTAGGATTTCAGTTAACCACCCCATCTTCTCTCTCTCTCTCTCTCTTTCTTTCTCGCGATATACGTAAATAGGTGGTCGAGTCAGCAATTTCAGAGACGCGCCAAATAAAAGGTATCGATTGCCCATCGATCGACACACTTAGAATTCCCCCCCCCCCC
>NW_014554309.1:2184613-2207618 GCF_001313825.1 Dinoponera quadriceps
ACTCTTTTTCTCTCTCTTTCGTTGGCAGGCTCACAAATACGCAAATTGAACTTTACGCGGTTTCTGAAATCGCCGATTCGATCGTACGTTGCGACGGAATAATCGCGTTACGTGTCTCTGACGTTGCATGCCGAATGTACACTCCTGTCGCCGGATCGGTTTAATTGATTATCGCAACGGGTGTCAATCATTGTAGTAATTAAATGCTTTCTTTCTGTTCCAGGTACGTGGAAGGGCCGATAGTGGCCGTTACAATGCAAAGTGCCGCGAATTATGACAGGTAACGTCCCACGATAATATACAATCGCTCGTATTAATGGTCTCGAAGAGTATTCATTAAGCCTTCTATATTACACGCGTGCCGTTACACATGTGCTCACGGCGGTGCGTTATATTATATATACTATATATATATACACAGTACATTCGTGGTTATAAACCAGGGTGCGATCGATAAGGACCCAGCGCGGGAACGTCCCGTGGACACCGCGAAGCGCGCGCGCGCGCTCGAAATCTGTCGAAAAGTATCTCCCGCGACATATGGCGCGCAGGTAGTATCCCGCGCCCGGGACACAAAAGGAATTAAACCGAATAAATTCGCTACATCGGCCCCGGTCCCCTTCAATTTCGCGCGAGTATATTCGGCATGCAGACGGCGATAATACTTGATCCGACGGAGCGCGAATCGTGGTGAGAACGCACGAGGAGGAGGATTTTTCGCGCGACCTCGCGCGCGCTTGCGACCCGCTCGCAAGCCATGACGAACGGTCCTTTGATCTATCGAATTTCGTTTCTTCGCTGGCTCGACGCGACCCCACCTGCCAACCTAATACTCTCTCTCTTTCTCTCTCTTTTTTCCCTCCTCTTCTTTTAGTATATTGACGAGGTCGCCGCTTCCGATGTCAGCGCGCGAATAAAGAGCTCGTCGTTAGCGAGCGAAACGTCTTTCCTCTGGCGCGAGTTGAGTTCTCGTGCTCGGCAAACGGCGCTTGTCGAGATCGCGGGATTCGCACGCTGCAGCGAAATGATAAACAATTGGGCGACAATTAGACGAAAAGTGTATTTCGGAACGAATTTAGTTCTACCGTCGCTTGTCTCCCCGCTTCCCTCGTACGGAAGACTCCATTGATGCAGTCCCTCTCCCCACACTGAGAATCTCATTTAGCTGAGTCAACTAAATTCTTGTTTGAATGTGGGCAAAGAAATTTTTTCGTTATATCAACCAAGGTTTAATTCTACGAACAAAACGTTCGGTTCTTTGAAGCCTCTGAAGCCTCCGAGAATCAAATCTTTTCGGTTTAGACAACCGAACTTTCGTTATTACAACCAAAAAATTGGTTCGCCCATATTCAAACGAGAATGTAATATACTGAAAGAATGTAATATACTGAAAGAGAACAAGTACTACATTCGAATGAATATTTCTTACCGGAGAGAATATTTCTTCCCATAAATATCAAGAACGTCTTTCTCAATGCGGGGACTGCATTAATGGAGTCCTCTGTGCTACGACCGACGTGAGCTGTCTACTCCGCGAGACATATCAAATCATTGTAATCTAAGATACAGATCTCCGCAGGGAGCTTAGCTAAGGGCGGGAAGGGAACAACAGTTCCGAGCCGTGTCGAAACTATCGGGTTACTCGAACCGCGCCCGAATCGAGAAGAAATGAGCAGTCGTCCGACCAGGCTGAGATTTACAGATACGGGCCTATCGCCGCCCGACGCCCGTGCGTAGACGACCGGAGAGGAGTATCGGATGAAGAAACATCTCGAGCGGCGTGTACACGGGAAAAAATGAGTCTTAAATCAGCAATAGATATTCTCACGTATAAGCGAGAACATAATAATCTCCTTAGAAGATTTTTCGTCTCGAATTAAGTTCAAGTAATACTTGCGTCAATATGAATTCAATGAAATGAAGATTAAAAATCTTCCAAGGGGATTATTATGTTCTTGCTTACGTATGAGAATATCTATTCTTGACTTAAGACTAATCTGTTTTTCCGTGTGGCAATGATAATCTAAAATTTCAGGCCGCATCAACTGTCCGCGGATGCGCGCGAGTCTTTCGGCTCGCAAATGATGTTAGCCTGACGTAAGCCGTAAAAATGTAAGAAAAAGAAAAGACAAATGTGATACCCGATTTGCCTACCGGAGAACAATCCGAAGTCTCTCTCGGGTAAAAGGCGAGAAGTTGGCCGCCAGGCGGAGGGAAGTTCTGCCGATACGAATTCACAGACTCCGCCTAGTCCCCGCGTGTCGATGGACTTGCGACGAGTCTCCCAGCCGAGGATGGTGCTTTCCGCGCTCTGGGAAGAGTATAAAAAAAAAAAATCAGAAAAACAAGCTCGCACAGTCGCACTCGCGCGGAGGCCCTCCTCTCCTTCCCGTCCGCGGCTGGCTTAGCTGGCTCTTTTATCGCGCCGCGTGTGCCGCTCTCGCAATTATGAATTGAAAACACGACGCGTTCGCGTAAAATGGAACTTGCCGCTCTCTCTCTCTCTCTCTCGCGCCCGTTGCTGAAAGTCGCGTGTCACGCCGGGGGAAGGCCGTTATCGCGGTTATACCCGCTCGCGCGAGACACTCTTACGTCGGACATTGTCCGAGAACGCGTGGGGTGTCCGTGAAAAGTACGCTCGAAACAATGGCCGGTGAAAAAAACGGCGCCTGGAGCAAGCGCAAGGGGAAAGAGAAGGTGGCAGCGAGCGAGCGAGCGAGCGGGCGAACGAAAGGCCAGCTCACTCACGTGCGATGACAGCAGCCTACCATCGTAAGCAACGCCGCGAGCAAACAATGCCGACGACGAGTAGAGCTTTTGAAGGGTCCGTCGTTTTCGTCTCGCGCTCGCTCGCTCGCAAGCGCGCGCGCGCGCGCGCCTTTCTCGGGATTTCCATAATCTGCGGCCCCGCCGCGGACTCCAGACAGATTTATCCGCGTTTCGCCGCGGCACCGAACAATGTCTCCCCCCTCTCCCCTCCCTCCCTCGTCTTTTTTCCATTTTGTCCTTTTTCTTCGGTTTTTTGCGCGTGTTCTCCCTCCCGTGCCCCGAGAAACTCCTCCGTAACGCGCGCGCGAGGAAGCGGGAGAGTGTGAGAGAGAGAGAGAGAGAGAGAGAGAGAGTGAGAGAGGGGAGGGGAGAAAGAGCGACCCGCGACGCGTCTGCACGTAAAGCCCGGGCACCGCGAGAATACCCGTCAATCAAGATGATTCCCTCCCTCCGAAAGCAAACAAACACGGCCGGTCCACCCGCGAGATAAAGTCGGGACGGGCTATAATTGCGAATAAATAGAGGTGTCGCTATTCGGAGCGCGGGGAGGTGTGAGGGGAAAGGGGTCCTCACTCTTCACTCGCCCTCACATCGACCCCGTGCAGTCTCCTTTTCTTTTTTGGATGCGGGCGCTTTCGGTGATGCCGGTCGGGCCGACCTTCGCACTTAGGCCAGCTCTTGATCAGACCAATTTCGGGATATCGACTTGAAAATGTCGGGACAACCGAAAGATCGGGATTTTCTTATTGGTACATCAGATTGCAAAATACCTTGTGGTATTAAATCCTGACGGTAACACGTTGAGCGAGACCCACACGTGTTCTCTTTCGCTTACTCTCTCTCTCTCTCTCTCTTTCTCCCATGTTTTGTACAAGACGCATTCCATTCCTATCCCGGTATTACTCAATTGACCTTCAACCTTTGTGAGAGGAACTTATATAAGCTCCCGTAAATAAGTAAATCCCGCCATTTTATTTCAGCGTATCTCCGGCCTCTGAGACCTAGGATGTTGGTTGAACGTAAATTGTTAAAGGCCTGGCAGGCCTAGGATTACTTGAGGTACCGCTAAGGTTACCATGGTAGTTGCTTGAGAGACTACTCGGCAGATGGTTTCACTGATCTTCGTTGTTGCTTCTTCAAAGTGCTCATTTTTCGAAGATTTACAGGGATTTTGTTTCTTTTTCGTTGGGCTTAGAAACAATAAACTCTCAACAGGAAGGTTTTCGTGTTAAAGATTTTGAGGAAACCATTGAGCTTCATTATTTAATCCTAAAACTTTAAGAATAATTTAAATAATAATCAAAATCAAGTGCATTGTAAATTAAGAAAAAAAAATTCGTCAATGCGACCGCTGCTATCATCAGCCTGATTCAATAAGATAACTGATTTCCCGGCAGCAACCAGTTTACAAGAACAACAAATAAAAATTAATAATCAACCTAATAGTTCGTAAAAGACCGAAAAATGCGAAGAAACACGATTTTTACTATTTTATTCGCGATATAAGTCTGAGAGACCTATAATGTTACTTCAGCGTCGGATCGTGAGTGTAAAAACAAACATATTCTCAGTATTAAAGAGTGCATATATCCCTTTTTGATTATTATACATACATAGTTGTATCTTGACATATTAAGTTTTAAAATAGATAAGTTGAATAAGTTAAATAAATAATGAAGAACGTTTAAAGTCGCTGTTCGTACACGGCAACGAATTTTCATTTGACAGCTGTCGCAGTCTAAGGGGGTTAGCGAATTTTCTTACGATCCTTTATTATATTTCATTTTGCCTTATATAATAAATTAAGACAAACGGTCTAGAATTGTTTCGGGACGTTTCGGGGAGCCGAAAATCGGTATGTCTTACAAAGTTCGAGACGATTGATCACCCCGGACGAACCGTCCGATGAAGCTCGCCGGCTGGTGAGTCGAATCGAACTCGTCTTGCCCGACTGGATAAGTCAACGTACCAGAGAAGCCGTAACAGGAGAGAGAGAGAGAGAGAAAGAGAGAGGGGGGAAGGGGGGGAAGAAGCGAGTTGAACGCCTTGCGTGTTAAATTTCAAAGACTCTTCTTCGTCTCTCTCTCTCTCTCTCTCTCTCTCTCTCTTCGTTCATTCGAAGGTGGACTCCGCGAAGCGGAGGGAAGATGGCTGCTGGCGCAGCGCGAGTGTTATTCTTCGCTGGTCCGTGGAAATTGTTTATTTCGCAAACACGTCCCGACCGCTGCCTCGCGTCACAAGACCATCATCCGTTTCGGTTTCGCCTCGTTTCCGCTCACGGCCCGTGTTTGTTGGCTCATCTAAGCCGCCGCGTTAGACCAGACGTAGAGAGAGAGAGAGAGAGAGAGAGAGAGAACGTGGGGGAAAGGGCAGGAAGCGAAGGCGCGAAAGAGGAAAGGGGGTGAGGGGGGGGCGGAGGCAGGGAGAGAAAAGAGAGGAAGAAAAGAGAAATACGAGCGATCGGAGTGAAGCTCATCTAGCACGTGGCAGTGACAGCCCTCGTCCTCGGCCTCTCGCCGCGCCCTCTCGAATTCTCGTGTCCGTCCCGCACCCGTCATTCATCGGGCGAGCTAATCCGGCAAAAGTAACCGTATTAAATCGCGATTGCGGATAATCGGAAACCTAATAAGGGAGCGGCCGTCAACGGCACGACAACGCGCGGAGTTTCCTATCGGGAACGCGCGCGCGCGCGAGTTATTATATCGTCGACGAATGGACATCGGCGATTTATCGGGCGGTTTTCGCTCGTTTCGACAGTAATAAAGGACGATAAGTGCATTATTAGCAAGGCGAGAACGCACCGCTCGTTGCTTACGTCGACGCGGCGTAAACACATAATCCTGAAGCTTCGCGTTGTCCCACCTGTCGAACATGAAAGAGAAAGAGAGAGAGAGAGAGAGTGACATCACATATTTCCTTTTTATTCTGTTTTTTAACGCGCGCTGCTTCACTCTCTCGTAGATTTTAGGGCTTTATGACGCGTCGGCTTGCCAACGATCGTGCCTGCTCTCGCACTCGCGCGTTAATTACCTCGAACTGAAAAATCGTGTAACGTGATGAATCGAGGGGGATGATAAATATTACTCTCAGCCACACGGCCCGTCCACGCTGTTACAACGTCGACGATAACGCCAGACACACACACACATACACACACACACACACACACATATATATATATATGAGAGCGAGATACGCACATCCGGGAAACATCCTGGACGCGTTCGCTTCTTCTGCATTCTGCCACATTCAGAGAAACGGCGAGAATGAGCCTTCACGCGCGAAACAGTCCGCTGCTCCCATCGGAGAGCCGCGCGAAATCACGTTTCCCGTGGCCGCAACTTCCTCTCTCCACCGAAGTTCCTTCGCTCCCTCTGCGGCGACTTCCCCGCCGCGAAAAGAACCGTTCGCCATAAATCTTGTCGGCGATAGCGCCGTGCGCGATTTACTTATCCGCGCCCCGGCGTCCGGGAATTCTCTCGATCAAACTCAATCATTTCCATTCGAATGGCACGCACGTACTTCGAAAACTGTGACTTCCTAATCATCGCCGCTATGCGTCTTCCGTGAGGCCCGCGATACAGACGTGCGCGGGCCGCGGTGTAGGTAATACGGGAGCGCGCGGCTAATGTCTCATGTTTGATCGACGAATTGCACGAGCGCCCCCGATATTTTTTTAATCGAACGATATCGCGCGCACGCCGCTTCGTCCGTTCGACAACACGCGTCAACCGCCCTTCTTTACCCGAGTCGAATTTTTTATTCTACTTTAACGCCCTTAAGGATACATTGCTCATTAGTGTCGCGTTTTCTGTGACTCATCGAGGGGACCATTCATTAATTCAGTGCTTATCAAGCAAAATTACGTTCTTATATACATTTATTTCGCTACTTACATGATAAAGTTTGAAACCAAATTGAAATACAGATATATATATTATATATATACACGATATTAAATATGGGAATATTAATTTTTTATCTTCGTCATTAATGCTATTTTTATGCATTAGTTGATTTAATAAAGATACATGGATAATAGAAAAAGGTATATAAATGTTTGAATATGTGCATATATATATATATATATATATATATATATATTTCGAGTATTACTATAAGTTATGAACTTTACATCGCTGAATGTTTAAAAAAAATGGTCAATAATTTGTATATAAATTTGTGTATAATTTGAATTTTGAATACAATGAAAACTTGTATATAATGCCTGTATATTAATCTTTAACATAATAGTCTTCCTTCAAAATCTTATTTTTATAACACAAAAGATATTAAAAATAGAAATTAAAAACAATATGCTAGTCTCAAAGAACACGTATTAAAAGTGTCAACTTTACAAATACATATCTCAGCCATAGGTAACCGCCGATTTTTCCGATCCAATCACTCTTTTTCTCTGTATATATGCAGCATAATTAGAGAGTATAACTAACCAACTTTAATTAACCAACTTTAGTTAACCAACAAATTAATAACCAACTCGTGTTATTAATTTCAGCTAATAGTTGTACCTCGCAGCGAATGCATTTTACTTCTAACAACCAACTTTCAGCACAGACAGACAAATTCGAACTAGATGTTGAGAATTTAGTCGATATTTCCAAGTCATTTCTTTGCATGCAAAAACCAAGTTACATCTGTGAAATTTATCTCCGGAAATTATCATAAATGAAGAAACTTGAATATCTATCGCGTCCCTCCCCTCCCCTCCCGAACTGATCAAAAAGTAAACGTAATCCGTAATATTGAACTGATGAAAAGTATCTCTCGCGGTATATTATTACTTTTTTCTCATGGTAACTTGCCCGGTTTTCAAATAGAGTTCCGGTCCGTCCGTTTGTTCACTCGAATCAAAGGATATAACTTTACGATGTGCATCATTGTAACGGAGTACAGTCGGTTGTAACTTTTAGCGGAAAGACACGCGATAGATCGAATGGAGCGTCGCGTGAATGCGTTTTGATAATTTCATTAAGCGCGCACACTGCCGAGCGAATCCAACTTCATCCATCGCGTCGCCCGCGCCGTAACGTGTGAAAACGTCCGCCGTCTTTGACGCTTCGCACTTCATTCGATAATCGATGGTGACCGGCGCAAAATGGGCGCGGGCTTTTTCACGCCAACATGTCGCATTTACAAAGGGACATGTCGCGTTCGCAGCCGACAAAGTACTCGTCCGCGTTCCTCGAAGGACGACGCGACGACCGAGCGCACAATAACTCTCGTGTATTATAAATTTGCGAGATTTTATGGCCGCCTTTTCGTCGCGACGCTCGACATCTGCACCGGCGCTCCAGACTTAAAGAGGAACGGCGCGAGACGAAGCGCTGTTTTGATAGAATCTTCGAACGCTACTAGAGGGAACAACAATAATTTAGTTTATACACGCGTCGTCTACACGGCACATTGGGCGTGTGTCAATTTCATTACCGTCGCTATTCCCTGTTTCTTCCATCTGAACGAAGCACACAGTGCCAGTCCAACAAATACCGAGAGAAATTCCATTAGAATTAATTTTCGACCTGTATCTTCCTCTGCACGAAAAAACAAAAAATTAGCATCCATTCAAGACTTATATTCTTATATATAAGCGAGAATATATGAAGGTAAATGCTTATATGAAGAAATTGCACATAGTTTCACGAAAAATGTCACATTTTTGTTATTCAAAAATCATTTTTAAAGAGAAAAACATATTAGCAAGAACAAATTCAAATCGATGCGATTTTTAGTTTGAAGATATCTTTTCTTTCCATCCAACATCTTTTACTCCCAATTCTTGAATAACAAGAATATATTTTTACATTACTATACATATATATGAAATTTCTTTCTCAGTAAAAGACGCGTAGTTTTAATTTATACGTTTGAACGTGTTAAAGTACTACGTGTTGTGATTTAAACGTGATAAAAACGTCTAAAAGATTTAAACGTATAAAAAGGTTTCAACCAAAATACACGCTTATACATACAACAATAATATACATAAATTTTCAATATATTTTTATAGTGACAATAATAATAATTACGTATGCATATTGTTACTATTATTTTGTGGCTTAAAACCAAATCTAATTGCGGTCGAAAATGACCGTAATTTTAGTGGGATTCCTCTCAACACGGACATACGAGTGAGACGAGCGCCGTCGCTTCTGAAGTTGCTCGAAGTAACCGAAAGTGGTAATTATGTTCACCGCAATCGGGGGGGAAGGGGGGGGGGAGGGGACTGCGCGCACGGGAACCAGCGACGAGCCCGGCTCGGGAAATCCAATACGTTTTCGAGCTGACATTTCACCTCGAATGCCGATATCGAAGAGAACCGTATACAATTATAGAGATTGTTTACTCAACCGAGGAATCCGTTGTTCTCGGGCGCGTGATCGATCGCATCTCGTCGTCGTAATTAAAAACTTGCTCGCAAGAAGTGCTTTCCCGAGGCGGCGCCCGAGCGTCGCTGAAATTTTTCTCCGCGCGATATTATTTGCCCGCGAAAGAGCAACTCCTCCGGCCGTCGTTCGCGCGCCCGGTTGTAAAGGTAAATCGAGCAACAACCGAGCGACGACACGACGAGTTCATCCTTTCCGCGAGGCGCGTTCACGAGCGACGCGAAACGACGGCAAGCTTACGTATCCCCCGTCTTCGGCTTCGCCGGTTCACCCAGAAAATGTGGAAAGCGTTATACTTTTTCGATTAATTTTTTTCGTTCCTCCCTTTTTGGGATAATGAACGAAGAAACGAATGTTCGACGAAGCTCGTGTGATCCGAGTCAATATGCTCGCTCCTATGTTCAACCTTAGTTCCTTGTTTTAAAATAAAATATCCCACTTCTAATCGACCTTTCCGGCTTCAAAATTGATGTGACTGTGAGTTAAATAGGGAACAAAAATGTCGATCTGACTGTTTGAAGAGTACCAAAGCAGGGATTATACATCTAAATTGAAAAATCGAGGCTTAACCCGAAATCGAAATTTTGGGTTTCTACATTAATCCTCCGTTAGTCGCGATATTTTTCATCTATGAATGACCTTGGTATCTCACAGATACATTAATTTTCCCATTATTTCCCTCTGCTTCTTGAAACTATTTTCTTTTTTCATCAGCACTAGGCTAATATACCAGGTACTAAAGTACGTAAAAAACAGTGAAAAACAAATTGACAAATATTGGGATGGTATTTAGGGGTTATTGCGACTAACGGAAGGATAATCCTGTAAGTTCGGTCGAATTTGAAAGATAAGTCTCGAGATATAAACCTACAGACAATAGTCTTATCTTTGATGCTTGCAAACCAGTTTTTCGCTGTCGTTTTCTCCATGTTGAACCTTAAATAAAACTTGTGTAAGTAACGTAACGTTGCGATAAGAGTCCGATGGGATATTTAAAAAACTAGCAGAATTATACCTAAAGTGACGATATACGTGCTTCATATTGCAATGTTTATGTTGCTCACCGTTCCGAAGTGTAACGGAACACTCGTTTACGATGAAGTCCACGACGAAAATCTTGATAACTTTGATTATCTCGAAGGTATGGAATGTCTGAAAGTTTTATTGATCGTTTTGATTCGGTAATAGGACGATGACAGTTAACGATCGACGTGATGATGCAGCTCTTTTTCCTCATTGTTTCGATCTCTGGTGCGTCGTGCGTATATCTCTGCGAGCGCGCCATTACGTTTCGGGCTGATGAACGACAAACATATCGCAACGTGGAGTACGTGTGCGTTTGTTATCATTTCCATCAGGTTATTAAAATATTTAATCGGTCTCTCGTCGACATCACGTCGATTAACACGTATATCGTCGGTCGAATTGTGTCTATGCGAGTGTCGATGCAAGTGTTAAGTATTACGACGGAGCAGCCAGGATGTTGAATTAAAAAACTATATAGAAAAATATGAATATCAATCCAAGTCTCATATGTTAGTAAGAATGTATAAGCTTATATGAAGATAAAATTTGCTTACATAAAGAAATTCCATACAGTGCCACTAAGAAATGTCATATTCTTGTTATTCAAAAATAATTTTATGAATTGAGTTTAATGAATTGAGGAAAAGACATTGGATAGAAAGAATATCTTCAAACTAAGAATTGTATCACTTTGAAGATTTGTTCAAAAATATTCTTTTTCCGTGTATATACCATACATTTCCACATTCCGGCTTCAAAATTGATGATGTCGATGTGTCAAATTATTTATTATATAAATTATTTGTTATGTATTATGTCAAATTATTTATTATATAAATTATTTATTATATAAATAGTTCTGTTTTTAACGGATGATTTAAGGAATTTATCGAGAATATACAGACAATAATATTGATTCGAAAAATTTAAATTATTTTTTATTATTTATTATTACTATTAATTTTTTTATTTATAAGGAAGCACATATAATCTTATATGAAAATGAAACTTGCTCTTATATGAATTAATTCATATTATTCAAGAATAATTTTCATAAATTAAGATAAAAAAAGTATTGGATAAAAATAATTATATATTCAAGCTAAAAATGATATCAGTTTGAAGATATCCTTCTTTTTAACCAATATTTTTCCTTTTACTTCATAAAAATTATTCTTGAATAATACAAATAAGATATTTTTAATGGAACTATGTAGAATTTCTTCGTGTAAAAGTAAGATATATCTTCATAGATTATATCATTCTTGCTTACATATGTGACAATATGGATTTTGAGTCGATACTAATTTTTTTTGTAGAGATACCTGAGTCGAAATTTAGGCTGGTGTTCATAGTTCATAGTTTGTTTCCTAACAATTACAGCTTCATGAATCTCTGATTATTAGTCGACATACATCTATATTTATTACATTACTTCATAAATATTGATTCATTTAGCTGAATAATGAGTAATGAATATGAATCTGTAATTAATTATGTTTTCATTTAAAGATATTCTAAATAATTAATAATTTAACATGAATGAATATATTGGTCTTAGAATTTAATATAAACTTCACAAATGCTGATTTTACGTCTAATAATACTTTTTGAGCTGCGAATATAATCTTGAGTCTATTTTCTATTACTACACTGACTACAATAGTTCTCTTTTCCTTCCTTTCCCACCAAATTTCAAGAAAGAGAGGAAAGGAGGACCAGTACAAGTTAGTGCAGACAGTGCAACAACAGAAAATAGACTCCTTGTTTACAGTTACCAACGCTTCCTTTTTCTTTTTATTTAGCCTTATTATTATGTGTAATATCTGTTTAAATCTCTATCGACAAACAGTATTATTAAACATATAATCGTTAGTTACGCCTTTACTCCTTCTTTATCAACTTTTTTAAAAGCTTCACATCGAGATTTCCAACTCAGGAAAAGAAGAGAAAACGCGACAATAATTATGACAATAAAAATTTAGAGAATAAAAGTTTCCCACATCGATTTATCTATCAGTCTTTACTCGACTATTCAATATTTACTTAAACCTTATACCGCATGTGCAGCAGAGATGTTAAATAATTCCCAAACTAGTGTTCTTCTTCGTGCCTCTGCGACATGTGAGAAACAACAGCGAGCAACTACTTGTAAACATCAAAGGTGGGCCAAAAGTCTTCGCACACGTTACATCTCGAAATTCCCCATTCAGCCTTCAACTTCGGCGAAACTTGCAGGACTAACGTAGAATCAGAATTTCGATTCGATTCGAGGCGGAAGAAAAGTTTCGATCGGTGAGCACGCGGAATTCATGAGGAGCCCTTCGGGTTCGCTCGCGAGTCACGCGATGACTCCGATATTCGTTCGCTACGGAGACAGTGATTTCGCGACGCTTCTTCATTAAATCCTGTCGGTACGACATCGGCGCGCGTACATATGTACGCGTCCGTGGGATCTTCCGTGCGATGTCCCATGTGTGTATTCCTCCAGGAGTGTGCGTTCTTATTTCGAGAATTCTCTTACGTCCCCTCGCGGCCTCCCTTCGCTCTGATACCGCAACCACCGCCATGTGATCGTTGCGGTAGTTATTATGGAAACCTTTGGACCACGTATACTCGCTCGTATAATGTGATGCCACATTATACAAGCAGCACCATAAAGCTGCGCGCGCCCGGCTCCGATTGCACAGCCAACGTGAAACGATATCGCGTATATTTTTCTAACTCGCGAACGCGGTATTCAGAACGCTGTAATAATATCACTTATTTCGCTCGCGCGCGAGCTACATTACACGGCCGAATTCATCAAACGGGGAGAGTCCGCAAAAGGCTTCATTTTGATTGGCGTATCCGGTTTCGCGCAATAGTTACCCGCGGCTGCCCGCATCGCGCGATAATTTGGCTGGAAATGTTAAGGTTTCTCGGTTATAATCGCGTGATATCGAGATTAATGAGATCCGTCGAATTGAATTCACGTTCGCGCGACGCGAACGCGCGGCAAGGCACGTCAAATCGACACCTCAGTTGGTTTCTTCGCGCGCGCCCACCTTCGTTCGAACTATTTGTCCGAGAAAGGAGCGCCCTCGAGTCGAAATTTCGATGCTACTTTTACGCTCTCAGGGATAGTTCGCACCTACTTATTCAAGATGGTACGGCTGTAAATGAATAAAAACCTATTTTTGCGATACCGATGCCTGTTAATTTCTCCACCGAACATTTCATTCGACAGATTTCATTTTAACGCTACCTTAAACAACAGGAAATTTTATCAGACAAGTCAAACAAAAGCAGTGAAATTATATTATTTTATGTATTTATTATATCCTTAGTATGTCTTTATATATTATCTTTAATCTTGTATTTTGTAATTTTTTCTAATTTTACGATGTATATCACTTTTTAATTATACGGAAAAGAACTCCCCGATTTCTTTTTTTCCGACCATCTTAAACAAACAAACAAGAAAAACAGGGGGAATGAATCATCTGTCAGAAGCTTCAACTGTACTCTGTGAAATGATTTCACGGTAAAGTTTAGACATATGGGTTGAAAGGCCAATGAACTCACAGGTATGTCGGTTTACAAAACAACCCAACTCTAACTTTTCTTGCGCGGTATAGTAACAGAAAACAGTGTTTGGCACAAGATTCAAAGCAATTAAAAAAATTCAAATACTCACGATACGAAGTCACGTTGTCAAATAAATTATTTCGCGAATTCGACCTGTCACTTTAATTCTCACAAGAAGAAGCTCAACAAGAATTTCAGCAGAACGAAAAATCGAACGGCGTTATATACAAATTGCCATTTTAGCAATTTGTTCCAACTACTGTACATAGTAGACGAAATTCGCGTTCCGTCCGACAAAGTTCGATTTTTCTCAGCCGAGGAACATTAATATGTCAGATTACCGTACCTACGTCAGTTTTAGCGCTTCTTCTCTACTTATTTTGTTATCTCAGCTTCTACTACGTACCTGCAGAATTGAAGGTTTAACAAAGGGGCAAAATGGCCATTCGGTTCGGAGAATTATTTGTAAAATAAGGTTTCAGTCCGCGCGAGACCATCTCGACGGTGCGACGCTGGTCCGCGCTTTCGTCTGAACTAATTTCACGGATTAATCGCCGGTTCGCCTAATAAATCGAGAAGTGTCGCCCGGAAGGTAGGAACAAACGGGAATGATTAAAACAAAACTTCCCTTTGACTGCGCGGTAGTTCGTAAGTTGGCGGACGAAGCCCGGAGGGCGGACGAGCAGGTGAGGGAGGGGGTGAGCCACTCCAGCCATCTCAACATCCCATCGCGGTAACATCCGGCCGCTGATGTGGACCTCCGCTTTGCGCCACGATCCACCACCACCTCCTTCCATCCTGGCCCAGACATCCCCCCAGTGCCCGACCTGTTCTCTGTTGTATGGCAAACGGTACCAGGAAGTAACCTGCTCTGTAATTAGCGTCTTCGTTCGCCTCTTTGACAAAGGGCGACTTCACGGGCGGGGCACAAAAAAACCGAACTAACAGGTATCATCGACCGTATCCTCGTAATTCGGGTCAAGATTATACTTGCCGTTTGTCGCACGTTGAACGACGTTCGACTTTCGTACGCGTCGACGCTTCGTGCGCGTCGTTATTTACGCGATTGCAATTTTAGACCTGCGGCTTTATCGCATCAATCAGCAGACTCGTGTGATAAAGTCCGCAATTGTAATCTTATAATTATAATAATAATGGTGACAAGCAAGCACCAAAATTATGGTCATTTTAACCTCAGCTATATCTTTTTTTGGCTTTAACCCAAAAATAGTAGCAATATACGTGTAAGCCTCCTGGTCGAAAGAAAGCGATCAGTGGAAGTTTCCAGTAAAGCGGGGTCTGCAATGAGAATTTAAGGCGTAAGATTTGAGAAATTTATCAATCATAATTGACTTTCCTTCTATAATTGGACTGTGATCAATTTCTTAAATCTTACGCCTCAAATTCTTATTGTAGACCCCGTTTATGTTGGGAGCTGATTATGGCCCATTGGAGCGGTATATATGTTCATCAATTGAAAGCTTTCCGCAAGTTTCCCGTGTGTCTACCTTCACATATAATTGTTCGCCTCGCGAACGCTCCTCCGAGTCAAAATTTTAGTCCTAGATCACTTTTTTTTTCTTTTCTTTAAAGGTGCATATTGACTGCTCGCAGAAAATTCCGTGAAGATCTGTGTCCGCTTTTTTCGAAAGCTCCAAATAGACCATAATCAGCGAGCTGCGCGGTCGCTTATGACTTAGAAATACTTTTTCACGCAGTTTACCGGACACTTAAACGCACGCTTGCCGAAAGCTCGCCAAAAACTTTATTTTCGAACTGGGCGGTTATTATTATTACTATTATTATTATTACTATTATGGTAACATTTACTAGAAAAGTAGTTCTCTTACTTATAATTCTCTTTTACTTATACTATCGCAGTTGCAAATATCAACAATTATTTTCTTAATGTAGCAAATAATACTCGAATCCAAATTTCTACTATTTGCTATTTTGACGCTTTCGAGGATAGTTTAGAATTATTTAGATGGCATATACATCAATAACCCTCTACTTCGACGATGCTACACTCGTTAACTTCTTTCTTGAATCTTTAATTCTAATTATTTAACTCCAATTTAATTTCAGTGCTATCTCCAAGCAAATGTTCTCGATATTTCGACTATTAAATTCACACGA
Source organism: Dinoponera quadriceps (assembly GCF_001313825.1). Lineage (NCBI taxonomy): Eukaryota > Metazoa > Arthropoda > Insecta > Hymenoptera > Formicidae > Dinoponera > Dinoponera quadriceps. The sequence goes on from NW_014554309.1 coordinate 2,200,525, forward strand.
GCATTCGAACCAACTTATTTTGGCGCTGAAAACAGCAAAAAACGAAAATTTTAAACACATCATTATAGTCAAAATAGAAATAAATTATACCACTAGAATCGAACCTATCTTGCTATTCGAGCTACTATTGCGTTGTACACTGGAAAAAAATTGCTACGTTCAAATAAATATTTGTTAAGAAGTATTGGAGTAGTTTATTTGGATTAAATAAATATTACTTGAATGTAACGCTATTTTTTCCCTCAGTGTGCTACATTAAAGCAATATATTTACTTAATCCAAATAAAATAAACCACTTCAATATTTCTCAGCAAATATTTACTTGAACGTAGCAATTTTTTTCTTCAGTATAGAATTAAAGGTTCAGCATAAGGCCTCAATTTCGTGGGGTAATGACGCTTTTTTCTACCACTTTGCCGAGTGGCTTTTGCTTGCTTGCATCAATTTCCGTCTTTCTTCTTAATAAGTTTAATAAGTTTAATTAATTTTAATCTTTTGTACAAAGAACCAAGTCCCCTAAATAACTTTCAGCTAGTTAGCAGATTTCAGATTTTCCAAGCGGGCCTGCGGCGTGGAAAACACGCGTTTGACGGTCGGCCGATAAAGACCCGTCCCTATTTAGGAGTTCAGAGAGATCTACATAAATATTCGCGCTAATTGCTGCGTTCCGCTGAATATTTCACGACGCGCGTAATATTTACATCGCACAGTCAGTGCATTATCACGCGGCGCGCGCGCGACACACGCACACACACACACACACACGGAATTACAGAGAGATACCCCATGGAACGCGCGAAAAGGCGAGAAAGTAAAGATAGCGGAAAGAAAGTGAGTGCATCATTATGCAAGCCGTGCGATTTCCATATTCTACATATTCACGCTCGTTACATAACTTGTCCGCGATCTCGCATTTTGCACGCCGAGATGGCGGTACTTTGCGCCGAGCGAATATTGTACTAATATACTACAAGAACTAAGTATTACGCCTTTATTCGCTACATTGACAAATGTACTGTACAAATACGGAGTTAACTCTCTCTCTCTCTGTCTCGAACGCGGGAGAGAGAGAAGTCTTTCTTTCCTTCTCGTTCTCCTTTTTTTTTCTTCGTTCGCCGAGCACATCAAGAATCTTTCTCCAGTTGCTGCGAAGCCATAGCGATGAATAAAACATTCAGAAGTCCACACAGTTCGTGCTTGCTTCCACTTGACTTCAAAACTCGCAGAAAAGCGTGCCCTACCATTATATAATCCCTCTTCGTCCTTTCTACGACAGCTCGTACGCGAGTATTTCTAAAGTACACGGCACACTTAGATAGGTGATACTTCACCCTCTACCTCTCACCCTCTCTCCTGCCCTCCCTCTCTCTCTCTCTCTCTCTCTCTCTCGTTAGAATTTTCGAATAATCCAGTTTTTAATCCGCCGGAGGTACGCGCGAGGCAAAAGAAAAAAGAAGAAAACGTCGCATTACCACCTAGGCGCAAAAAGAAGACCGCGGCGAAGACACCGTAAAATTGATATTCGCTGAAGAAGATTTTACGCCGTCTGTCCTCTCGGTGGAAGATCCGCGCGTAAACCGCGCTCGCCAGCCGGTTGCCGCGTCTATTCGCCGCGCGTCTACTTATTTATTCGGAATCTCTCGCTCGCTCGCGCGGATTTCACATTCGATGTATCCACCCTCCGCCTCCTCGGCCGTTAAAAGGTTTTATCGTCGAGTCCGTTGAACGGAAGAAATTACGATCTCGCGCGCACCACGACGCGCTCGTGGGATTTATTCGATCGGTCCCACCAGCCCCTCTGTCCTCTTCGTCGTCTCCGCTCACCCTCCCCCCTCTCTCTCTCTCTCTGGCAACTTGAAGACGGTCTCGCGGCTACGCCGGTATTGTTTAAGTTGACAAGCTCCCCGCCCGTTATGAGCGAGAATCAGCGCGGCTACATCGCCCATCCAACTTCGTACAAGTGGCGCCTATTTGGATCCTCTATCCGCTCTCCTGTTTACACTGGCGCATCGGTACACCGGTGCGCGCGGCGTCTCCTTCGGGAGCGAATCCCGACAAAGTTCGCGGAGACCGACTTCCTTCGCGGAACGGCGAGGCGGGCGAGAAGAGGGCGGAGGCGAGTTCGGGACGCGCGGTAGGAAAGAGAGAGAGGATCAAATGTCGCGATCGTAATGTCACCGGTGTTGCCGCTGTCGCCGTTGCTGCTGCTTCCGTTACTGTCATCGGCCGTCGCCGCCGTTCGAATCCGCGCGTCGCAGTATGTGGTACATCTGGCGTTGCCGAGTTCGGCCCTCCCCGACAGACGACTGCGACTATCCGATCGTAGTTCCTAGTTCCGCCTGTATCCACATCTGTAGCTCGCCGGCTCTCCTTCTGGCTTCCCTTTCGGCCCTCGCGATGGATACCGCGAGGGAGCGCGAGCGAGCGGCGACCTGCGAATTCGGCAAAAGTCGGGCCGCAATAAAATTCCCTCGTAAATTTGCAAATTCAGGAGACGACGCCGCCGTTTGGTTGGCTGGCCGGTTTCCTCCGCAGACCGTGGCCACGTTGCAACGATGATCTATCGCTCCTCGCGGTGAGAACGGTGTAGTTATTGCGGCGGCAGCGCGTAGCTTGAGAATAGCGTGACAATTATAATTATTTATCGTTTTATTTTCTCCCGCTTTATTACTTCAGTTGTCACTTTTGTTACGGTGATAATAATGACGGGGTAATTATATAAACGAAGATATCGGCTCGTTTCTCCTTCGCTCCCGGAGTGGAACTTCCCTTCCCGCATTCTGTGAGACGGCGCCTTATTTAAAATAAATGAAAAGCAGCGGTAATCTCGCTTCATTCGAAGCGACAGTGAAAATACTGCCATTCGAAACCGCAAAAGTGTACGGGAAAAGGGTGTTGGATTCAAGTAAATAATTAATACCAATACTCCTTAGCAAAGATTTCTACTTGGATCAAATAATATTTACTTGCTCTAAGGGAAAAATTCACCAAGTAAATTATTCAACCAAAATTTACTTAATACGAGTAAAAATTTACTAAGGAGTATTGGAGTGATTATTCTTGAATTTGACACTTTTCTCTGTGGGCGTCGCCTACGTTGAAAACAAATTTGTGATATTTTCAACTTGAAATAATCGCGTAAGTAGAAGGATTATAGTTAAGAGAATGATTTTTTTGTAACTAGTGTACTATAGTGTCTGTGATAATAACTTTACATATTGCATTGTATGTATTGTTACTATCATTTTTCATTTAAAAGCAGGAAAAATATTTTTGATACCGAAGATGACTATAATTTTAATGAAATTTCTCTCAATCTTAGAACAGATTCTGACTTCGTATAAATGAATGTTTAATCAATTAAAGTGTATTTGTTCCCATGACGGCGGGATACGTCAGATTCACTCCACACAAGCGAACGATCACTCGAATCTGAGTAAATCGGCTAACGCTCTATTTCATTTCAGCAAAATTTCAAAAAATGCAGAGAGTACGTAACCTTTATTTTCCAGCAATACTCGGACAATGCTTCATGCTGTTGCGTATTAATTCAGTTTTCTTGTTAGTGTCTTCATATTTCACGACATCGCCGTGTTTAATGATCGCTGAGCGGAATTGATTTGTCTTCGCGCGAGGCTCGAATATTTATAAGCAATTTCTGCAAACGCGCGTGTCTCATAATTCAACCGCCGAAGGACGACGAAGAGCCGCCATTAAGGCGTCTTTTAATTGCGCAATGCGACGCGACTATTTGACACCCTGTAAAAAGTTTAATCAAGCCTAATGACCGCGTTTACTCGTCGTGAGAGTCCAACGACCGCGTCGTTTTATCACCCATTGACGCGAAGATGAAGGCATCGAATTATTACGGTCCGAGAGGGCGAGGTGATAATAAAAAATAATTTAAGATCCCCCGAAGAAGATCGGAACCGCTCGGCAAATTATAGCGCGTGATTCATCCGGAACGAAATAAAAGTAACGCCTTGTTATCGCGCATTTATTTATTATTATTACTCACGATCACGGATTACATCTTCGAATACGATTGAGACGTTGAAAGATGTATACTCGAGTCGAAATTTTTATGCTACGTGATGCTCTTAAGGATAGTTTGTTCTTACTTAGACGACCTATAGACTAGTAAAAACCTATTTTGACGATATTGACACTTATTAACTTCTATCTTAAACCCTTAATTCTACAGATTTCATTTTAATGCTAAGCTACAAATGCTTTCGATATTTTGATTATTAAATTCATACAAGTATTCAAAATATTCAAAAGAATCTATTTTCACACTAAAAACATTCAAGACGGAAATCCAAGACATTATCAAAGACAATTTAGGAGTAAATTATATTATTAGAATTGAAATTGTGTGAACATATTTTAGTATCTTAGCTCCTACTCTATTCAAAATTTTAGTTCTATTAAGTCTAGTTGGTTCTCCATTAAGTCTTTAAAGGGTCATTATTATTCCTTTGTTGCTACAAATGGGAAGTTATTGTCGTTTTCTCCATTTGAAGACTTAACATAGAACTAAAATTTCAACTCGGAAGGTATCAACTTGTTCCCACTTGTAGCATTAAAGGATAGCCTTAAAAAAAAAAAATATATATATATATATATGGAATAAATCTTTAAAGAAATACACAATAGTGTTCTTTTGACGCTACAAACGGGAGTTGAGATTTTCCGAGTCAAAATTTTAACTCTACATTAAATTTTCAAATGGAGGAAACAGCAATAATTTTTTATTTATAGAATCAAAAGAGTACAAAAGCATTCCTTTGAAAATTTAATGTAGAACTAATTAGACTTAACGTAGAATTAAAATTTCGACTCGGGATAGGAGCGAAACTTCAATTTAAGAAGAGAAATGGATAACCAAGCCCAAAATTTCGATACTACTTTGGCTATTCTTAAAGTCAATTCACGCATATTTAGACTGCCTATAGACCAATAAAAACTTATTTTGACGATTTATTAATTTAAAAGTTAATTTCTCTTTTGAATTTTTAATTATTCATGGAAAAAGGATTTTGGTTATATTAACAAGAAAAGCAACGAGATACATTTTGCTTGAAGGAAACAGAATTTCTGGTTGTAAGAACTACATTTGGGTCATAAGAATCAGAAATTCTATTTCCTTCAGCCAGCCGCATTCGGTTATTCCCTTTCCGGTTAATGCAACCCGATTCTTTTCTCCGTATACAGATTTAACTTTAATGCTACTTTCAACAACCTGTTTTGACGTTTAAACAGTGAAAACAGAAATTTAAGAACTGTATCATTAGATTTAAAATTGAACCTATTTTGCTATCTGAGCTCCTACTGTGTTGTGAAGTTAAAAATTTAACACGGCTAAAATTTCGACTCGCATATTCAAAAGCAGCGTTAGATAGATAAATGGGATGACTCCTTTGGATTCGAAGAAGCGTGTTTATAATTCGCGGTAATGAAATTATTATTCGATTACCGCGCACAAACGACATTTACGGTCTATCAGGCGTCAGTTCGTTAGTCCCTTCGCTCAAATCGTCAGGTGAGGCTGCGATTTCACGTACGCGGTACGTGCCAGTCCATCAATTCGTTTCTCCACCCTCGTTTTTCATTTCCGCACGAAAAGCCCATGACGGACTCCGGCGCGATCGGCTTTTAAAAGTGCGCCGGAAAAAGCTGGATCCGTTTCGTTTTTCCCACGAAGGCGTATTTGCTTTTTTACTTACTCGCCGACATGTAATAATTGACATTAACGGTTAAGGAAATATTTGATATGCCGGCTAGCAGCTGCATAAAGCGAGCCGTGCGGCACATTTTCTAAACGTACGTTTGTACCCGGCTAAATATAAAGGATAGACGGACGAGGATAGAGGAGACGGAGAATCGTATTTCGGAAATCGATGATCGATCGAAAAGTGGGACGGTATACGATATTATAAAGATATGTCACGCGATGAAAACTTGATTCTCGATTGAGCTGCATCTTTCCATCAATTGAGCGACCTGAAAAAACAGAATGATAGGTAAATCCAATGTAGACAGCTAAGTGGATCAATTTGGCGTAGATATTCGCCGAGAAATTAATTGCTTATAAACACCATGATGAAACGGATGAATCGTATGTGAAATGTTCGTAATATAACCGAATGAAAGAGAGAGAGAGAGAGAGAGAGAGGCCAGAATCCCAACATTTGCAAGCTCGATTTAGCATGGTGTAAAAGGGTAAACGAGTTATCCAGTGGCGGCGTGCTCCATTTGAGTGCGTTAAATATTGAAATCGGTAAATTATACCCGGTAATACCGAACGTTCTCCGAAACGTTGGCAGATAGCGCGCTTCTTAAATTTAATATGAAACGCGTTCCCTCTCTTTCTCTCTCTCTCTCTCTCGCGTGCACGCTCACGAGCTAATTAATACTCGGTCGCGCGGCGGCCTATCCACAGCCTCGCGTAGAGCTTAACGTATTGCGTTCACGTGCGTAAGATGCCGAAAGGCCCGAGCATGTGACGGCTATCTTCGGCCGCTCGTAACATCCGTCGATTTCGAAGGGGCATTCCGCGCATACTCGGGAAAAATCGAGCCTGACGCACCGCCATTCGTCACGCTCCCCCGACTTCATTCTAATGACATAATTGCCCAATGGGAAATGAATCGTAACGTTTTTCATGGTCCATCTTCCAAGGAGAATCCTCGCCTCCCCGCAGGAGGCTCGCTCTCCCGGTCGCATAAAAATCGCTACAAAAAAAAGAGAGATAGGTCCGCGAGGGTGAGGGGAGCCCTCGGAGCCGCAGCGCGGAAGGACGACGCCGAGGGGCGCGTTAACATCGAGAGAGGGGTCGCGATACACGAGGCGGGCTGTTTATTAAATCTCCCGTTAAAAGGAACGGAATTCATTCCGGGGGATATTCCTGCATTGTACGTGACACTCGAATGAGAGAGGCCGTGTCGCGCGCGCGATCCAGCGAGTCACTCGGTCGACCAACGCGCTCGTTCTAGAATTAAATCCCGCGAATAAGTCTCGCGAATGAAACGCGACAGCGTGCCCATTATCATCCGATCCAGGACACGTAATCGATTATTCTGTTCTGCCTT
>NW_014554309.1:2207648-2212384 GCF_001313825.1 Dinoponera quadriceps
CCCCCCTCGACTTCCCCCCGAATACGGAAGGTATCTTCGATATTTTATCGCGGAGATTGGACGCAGTATTGCGCAGCCATTAGTCCCCAAATCATTTTACATGCATGTGTGAGCTTGACTGGAATCGCCGGAAAAAATTTAATCCATTTATATAGATATTACGTCTTGATTCGAACGTTTTTCTCTATGTACCGCAATATTAAGGAGGTGCCAAAATCGTAGACTGATAACTTGATAACCGTCGGTAAAGGATAGGTATGATAAACCAATATATAGGTATGACAAACCGACATACCTATGTTTCTCGGCTATAAAGTATTAAAACTCGGTCACGCAACACATGAACTTCGTCTACTACGTATAGTATTTGGAGTTGAGGCGGTTTTTCCAAACGCACGTTCGATTGTGCGATTGGCGTCGTTTGATTTTTCGTTGCGCTGGTTGAGTTTTCGTCGAGTTATTTTCTTGTGGTAACTGAAGTAATGACTCAGCGATAAATAATTTATTTGACAATGTTATTTTATAGTGTGAGCTGCCAACTTTTCAAATCGCTTTGGATCTTGCGTGCCAATCTCTACGTGGTAAAAAATTTTGTGTTAAAAACGATCCGCTGAAATTTTGTGTTACTTTAACGTAGGGAATATTTTAGGAAGTACACGAATGTAACGTTAAATTGACACATTCACTTCGTCAACGTATGTCGAATGTGTTAATTTAACATTATATTTGCGCACTTTTTAATATTTCCCGTGTTAAAGTAGGTCAAAATTTCAGTGGATCTTTTTTAACGCAACATTTTTTACAGTGTATCCTCCGTCAGTGAACTACACATGAAAAATTAGGATTAGGTTGTTCTCTAAACCGACATATTTGAATTTAATGGCCTTTCAATCGACATACCTGAACTCTTTTGTGAAATATTATATTACAGAATGCAGTTGGAACTATCGGTGATTCATTTTCTCTTATTTTTCTTGTTTATCTAAAATAATCAGAAAGAAATTAGAAGATCGGCTTCCACATAATGAAGGAGAATTCGTAAAATTTTTAAAGTTTTAAGAAATATGTAAAATTAAAGATAAGACATGTGAAGATATGTAATAAATATGCGAAATAATGTAATTTCAGTGTTTCTATATTCTTTTTTGATAATTTCTTATAATTATCATGTCGGTTTTGGAACCTAATGTCTAGAAACGTCAATCCTAAAGCATCTTCAAACATAGTCATTTGCAATGGAAATATGTAATAATTTTCATATTCTATCAAATATTTTGGTTGAGAAGTGTTGCTGATTTGCATCCATGCACACCAATTTTAATGTCAAACTTTCAACAGGGCTTTAGAACCCGAAAACAAAATGATATATTAATTATGCCGCTTGTCTACTACATTATACATAAAAAGAATAACGTATTTGTGTCAGTCTTACGTAATATAAACAATATTTTGAGGATGGCTTCAACGTCATCAACGTTTCAAAATCAAGTTTGTCCTCGACTTTGCCATCCTCTTAACATTTTCCGCCGAAACGAACGTCATAATGAATCGTAATCGCGGAGAAAAGCGAACGAATCGAGTTTACCCGCCGCTTTTTAGTACACAAACGAGGACAAACGAGGTACTACCCTCGATTACGACCGTGATCAGTAGGTCGAATTGTCCATACGGAGCGCGCATGCGCGGGCATATATAAAATAAGAACGGCGAAAAATCCGTCGTTGGAATCTCGGAGAAGTCAATTGCGATCAGATGAGTCGGGGTGTGCGTATCGCGACCTCTCGTGCGGCGAATTCCGTGTAAACGCTCTATTGTGCCGCGACCTCTCGCCCGGTCAGAGAGAATTGCGCGCGTGCGTTCGTGCGATCGCAAAAGGGGGTGCAACACGAACACGTGTGCTTCCCAGAACTGATTCATCGCGATTGAGCGGCGATAGACAACGCGAATATCCTCCACCTTCGTTACCTCTCGCCGTACGCACGACGCTTTCGAAACGGTACGGAACACATTCGGTTGCGATCGGCGTCGACGCACGCAACAAATTCGAAATGGTCTTTAATGACATATCGCGCGGGTGGAAATGAGCCGTCCCTCCACGGGGAATAGTACCAACGCCGTCCAATTTCGCCATCTACTAATTCCGCCTTTATGACCCTTATAAATGACAGGTTGCCCGACTACCGTCGCCGCCGTCGAGCACAAAGCACGGAGGACTGCGATAACGCGTTCGTCCCTGCGGAAACCAGAAAATGCGCCACGACGTCTGTGCGTAACGATACCGGGCGATATTTGCACCGCAAGTTGCTCGTTTCTCTCACGAGCGGTTTCCTTGTCTCGATGATGACGTTTAATGGCCACCTTCGTGCCCGGGGTTTGCGTGTTGGTGCGTGTGTTTGGATCTTCTTAAGAATCCTCCGATCCCCGATAACCTGGAGTTACCTCACCGCTGCAAAGCCCGAGTCGAAATTTTGGCCCTATGCTGAACCTTTAATTCTACAAACCTTGAATTATATACCGCACTAAAAAACCCGTGCTATACTTGCGATAGACCTGAACCAATTGATAACTCATTACAGCAACTGCATAATTTATTAGGGAATTAAACGTTGTGCTTGAAAAAATTTTCGTTGTTCGTTAAAGCAAAATTTCGTTGATTCCGCCACATTTTTTTCAGTGTATCAAAGATTAAGTAGAGAAGTTAACAAATATAGTGCCGTCAAAGTAGACTTTTACTAATCTATACATCATTTGTGTAGGCGCAAACTATTATTAACTCTCCGGTTGGCAATGTTGAATTTAGCATCTTCCGTGGGCAATCTGAGCCTTTGAAAGACAATGCATGTTTCTATATTGTTCCGGATTGTATAAAAGTATAAAAAATTTCTTGTTTACGAAAGCTTTAATAACATATTTTTACAATCGTAGAAGCCGGATTATATTTTACTTATTTTCTACAGATTGAAATCGGAGCAGAAGCATCGAAAAAACGGGATTTTAGTAAAAAGTGTATAATTTTTATATGAGTGGAAGAAAAAATCCTTTTAGGCTGTAATACATGAGGATATGTACTTTGGAAAAAAATTGTATAATGATGTTGGGTCCAAAAATTGAATTGTTTGAATACCTGAAAATGAATATTTTTGTGAAAAAGAAAATAAATTCTCATTTGAGAAAAAAATAAAATCACATTTATAACACATTTATTATTAAATTCAATTTATTTTTACCAAAAATAATATACATGTAGAAAGTTAAAAATGCAAAAAAATAAAAATATTTATACAGTGTACTCTACACAATACACAATAGTACAGTTTTTTAATGAAAAAAAATATATAAAACAGAACAATCTACTAACTTATTTATTAAGAAACAATTTTATATATTTATTGAAATCAGTAAACTGTAAAATTTTATAAAACAGAAATTTATTTTAAAAGCATTTTAAAAACATTTTAAAGGCACAAATTTTATATATTCGTTTTTATATATTCGTTGAAATCATTATGTCAAAAGCATGTAAAACACGAAAAATTCAAATCATTAATTTGCAAAAAATATATATGTGTTCGACAAATTAGGTCGTTGAGGACTTTCACACGTGTCTTCTAATAGTTCTTGTTGAAAGACGAACAATTCGATATACGAGTAATAACGTTTTCACATACATATCATCTCATTATATCAAAATCTATTTAGAAGATACTCAACCCCGTCATCTATCGCTTATTTTAGAATTTACTATCAAAGTATTGACAAGGCTTTCGAAGATTCAGTTTGTCGATTGAGAGTTAAGAGCGTCAAAATAACATGAAAATTTCGACTCACGAGTGTTCTACCTATGTAATTAACCTCATTGCGAAGGCAGGATAGCTCGAACGACGTGAATATGAAAAACAACAGCTTAGTGAAAGGCAAAAAAGGAGAAAGAAAAAAAAAATCCGCGCATTACCGAGTTTAAACCATTTTAGCAAAAGTGAACAGAGCGAGATGGCGCCCGACTAAACGAGATCGCGGGAGGGGCGCACACAAACGGAGAATGAGAGGTGAACGAGCGGTTCGCACGCCGAGAAAACGATAAGAAGAAAACGATAAAAGATCATTGGTGAGAGAGAGAGAGAGAGAGAAAGAGCGAGAGAGAGAGAGAGGGAGAGGAAGTGGGGGAGGAGGAGGAAAAGAGGAACGGAGGAAACGCGACACGCAGTCAGAAGCGGCAGGACAGGGATAACGCGGACTATTACGTGGCTCTTTCTAGCAGCGCCCTTTTATTTTCCACGTTGCCGCCGCCTTCCTGAATTCTCGTGCTCACGTAGAATACAGCCATTCATTTGGCTTTGAGCCTCAATGGTAATGTTATTGCATCGTTACTGAAGGTCGGTAGCATCGCACTTTCTCTCTCTCTCTCTCTCTCTCTTTCTCTCCCCCTCTCTCTTTCTGCTTCGTTTTGGCCTTTGCGCGAGTAACCCTTTCGTTCATTTTATCCACCTTCCACCTGACAACTCCTTTAGTGAACGCTGCCACCCACATATGCAGCCAGCCGGAAGGCGGCAAGTAAATCATTATTGTTGAGAAGCGTAGCTTGTGCGAAATCGATGATACTTTCTCGTAATACGTCAGAGGAGCGCCGCTTAATGACCATGAACGACGACGTCGTAAGACGTTAGTCGTAAGATACATAATCAGCGGCAGCGGAGCGGAGCACAAAACGCGCATCGTCCTATCCCCCCCCCCCCCCC
>NW_014554309.1:2212406-2213152 GCF_001313825.1 Dinoponera quadriceps
CCCTTCCACCGCGCCCGTCCCGGCTATTCGTCAAGACGGTATCCGATTCCCCGCGATAATTGGCACTCGGGATTGAATTTCCACCCTCGGCGCGCATCGGAAAGAACGGAGAGGAAACGACATCGACGTTCTCGCACGGCCGTCGCGTCGTCCGTCGGTGCCGACGTCGACGGCGACCTCCGGGAACGGCGAACGCGATTCCTCCACCTCTTCGCGTTAAATTTGCCGAACGCTGCTTTGCAATTCAATGAAAGAATCCAATCCTTGCGGGGAGAGAGAGAAAGAGAAAGAGAGAAAGAGAGTGTGAGAGAGAGAGAGAGAGAGAGAGAGGCCAGCTTTTCCCTCCCCTTCGCCCTCTGTCATCCTCGACACCCGCTCTTGCCCGCTGCATCTCCTCTCAAGGACGAGCTTTCAGAGACGGAATGATACGAAAACTAATGAAACTTAAACCTTAGCTTTCCAATTGTCAAATAGCATCGTATTTTCGTCTCGGTTATTTAAATTAATTTTTTTCTCCCTTATCCAGCATCCTTATTTTTTGCTGCTTTGCACACTGAGAGTCTATGAGACCCACAAACGTTTCTTGTATGCTCTTATTTAAAATACTAACCCTCATTCTGGACCTATATTACTAGCTTTACAACTTAAAAATATGTATAGTGATTAGACAAAGGAAAACTCAAAGATTTTCTAATGTGATATATATATATATATATATATATATATATATATATATATAATATATA
>NW_014554309.1:2213390-2223684 GCF_001313825.1 Dinoponera quadriceps
ATATATATATATATATATATATATATTACGTAGTGTTTATGAAATATATGGTTTTCAAAATTTGTCAAGGCACAACTCGCGCGGTTGGCAATGTGTCAACTGTTTTAAAGTTGCTTATGTGCACGGAAAAAAAGTGCTCGTTGAATTTGTCCGACGATGAATAAGCCAAACGAATTTCGACCGAAGGAGACAGAATTTTTCTGGTTCTTATGAATCGAATGCGTTTCTCGTAGCCGGAAATTCTGTTTCCTTCAACCAAAACGCGTTTGGTTCGTTCATTGTCGGAAAAATTCAACCGAACTTTTTTCCCCCGTGCGGTCTGTACAAAAATCGAAATGTGGCAACTCTCTCGTCAGAACGTTCCGAATGTTATTAGGCCTGGAGAAATCACCACCCACTCCACCCGCATTTTCCAGAAGCACTCAAATCCGCACGGAGAGACGCTCGTATCGCGCGCTAGATGGAGAATTGGAATTTCGCGATCATCGCTCAAACCTAGCAATTCCCGAGGAACGCGGACGGGCAAGATCGGAAGAGGACATTGTCGCGATCACGATCCTCGTAAAGACGGTATTATTGCGTTCGTCATGTCACTGTGAAGCGATCCTCGATCGGAGGAAGAACGAAGAAGACATGAGAGTATTTACAACATATATATATATATATCGTAAAATATATATATAGTGTCGATACTTAAGGAGGTTAAAGATTAGAAGGCAAGGAACCGAGTAATAAGCTCTCGCTTAATCTACCTTGCGTTTCACTTTTGAGTAACGAACGCGCTGTTAACATGCCGACAAAAGGAAATCGCTGGCGCCGAAGTGTCACGAGTGAACATTGCCATGTTATTTCAATGTAACTCCCAACGAGAAATTTAATCCGTTAACCACGGACGACGTTGAATATACTGTGAAAAAAGAGAAACGGGGGAATCGCCGGATGTACGGAAATTCGACAAACATTTATCCACCAATTACGTTATTATTTTACCCAATCAAATAAATTCACATTAATCGTATTAATTATTCCGTTCGCCGGCGGTCGGTAATGCGCGAAACTTATCGACTCTTATCCGATTAAACTCATCCTCCGTTATCAAGGTCGCACACGAATCCGACGGATTCGTGCATTCGTTCGCCCCAAGTATTCCGATTCAATACTCATTTACGCGAGAATCGTCGTGCCTGCGCTTGACATCCGACGAATACGCTTCCTCACGACGACGGCACGGGCGCGCGCGAGTCACGTGCGTGCGTGTCCCGATCTCTCGACGGCACAGGCGGAATCATTAATACCTGCGGTGACCCACGGGACGGGGCAAAAAATCAGTCGACGGAGCTCATGACGCGGATTCCTCGTTCTCGACGCGACGGTAGACGCGCGAGATACGAGCGAGCCAGCCGAGCGACAGAGAGAGAAAAGACGGACCGGCACACCGATGGGGGAGAAAACGGATGGACATGGAACGGGGCGGAAAGGCTGATAGAAAAAAATATATAGGCGAGGGGAAAAGAGGGGTGGTGGTCGGGGGGCGAGTGGACGACGAGAGAGGAGAGAAAATGAGACGCACAAAAAAGGGTGACGGGACAGAGAGGACGGGCGAAAGACCGGGGGGGGGGGGGAAANAAAGAAAAAATCAAATAAATAGGCGGTCCCGGTGAATACCGCGCAGTCAGAAAGAGAAAAGAGGATCGAAGACCGACGCGGGAATGGATAGACAGACGAGAGGGCGAGAGAGGGAAGGAGAGGAAGAACGAAGAGCGCGTACACGCGGGGATAAGCGAGAAAGGAATAGATAGTAAAAAGAAATGGAAGGAGACCAGGGAGAAAGTGTAAGAACGCGAACAGAGAGAGAGAGAGAGAGAGAGTACGGGAGGGGGTGGCAGAAGCTGCCAGATGTTTTATTGACGGCGGAGGTGTGATGGATCGTTGCGATATTATTGCGTTGCGACGCAGCGCACCCAATCAAATACGTGTGCAGGGTGCAGGGTGTAAGGTGCAGCGCGCGCGCGCACCCTTCGGAGCCTCCGCGTCATGCATTAAGGGGGCCGCCGCCGCGATTCGATCTGCTCACATAATACGCTCCTCCGCACAGATGAAAAAGAAAGAGAACGAGAAAATATAGGTGGACCCGTGCCTCCTCTTCCTCCACCTCAATCCCCACCAGCACACCTTATCCGCCCTGCCTATTCTTCTTTCTGCCGCCGGTCCGCGCGCGCGGCATCCTTTTTCCCTTTCTCCCCCCCCCCCCNTTTCTACGTCACTCCGCCGTTTTATTTCCCCCACTCCGCCACGGCCGCCCCATTGTGTATCGCGTTGCAATAATGCGACTAGCGTGACCGGTGCTAACTTACTCCATCCGAGACAGTGAACCCGATAACTCCATCTCTGCAGCGGAATATATCCGAGCTTACGTTGCGTTCAGGGGCCGGAAACAAGATGCTCGTTGCTTAGCGTTAATCCCGTCTTTGGAAGGCCGACGAAATGGGTAGCATCGGCGCGTTGCGAGACGCAACGCACTGTTCCTCCGTTTTCTCTTCCTTTCCTTCTTGAACTACTCGAAATTTTCACCCTTAAATCTTTACTCCGGCTGTACAGCGGTAGCTTAAATGGCGAAACTAGGTTCAATTTTAATGATACAATTTACTTCTACTTTGACCGCGATGATATTTAAATTTCCATTCTCGCTGTTAATAATATCGAAACAAGTTGTTTAGATATTCGCACGAATTTAACAATCAAATTATCGAATGTATTTATAGCTTCAAGGTAATACTAATTAAGATAAAATATATAGAATTAATTAATTAATATAAATAAAGCATTGGTGTAATTTTACTGTAGAAAATTAAAGGTTCAAGAGGGAGAAATTGGCAAATGCGCCGAAGTACATAAAAGTATCGTCAAAGTTGGTTTTCATTAGACGCGGAAAAAATTAGTATCAATTCAAGACTCATATTTTTATGTGTAAAAGCGTCAAAAGTGGCATCAAAATTTCGGGTTTGCGGTGAACGCGACTTCGTGATCGCAGTGGTCGGGGAGGCGTTAAATCTATCGAGTGTCAGGAAGACGTGACCCCCTCTTATCTTTTTATTACAACGCGAAATCCCAAGAATAAGACGCGAATTTCCCCGCAGGCTGCCCAATACGAAGTAATTCCGATAAGCCGATCGGCGTCAGCCGCGCTGCTAAATCGAGATTAAAATTGTCTCCGATTACGGTCGTCGGACGGAACGGCGAAGTTATCTGCAACGCCGCGAAACCGCGCTCTCTCCCTCGAGATGTTCCTCCCCGTCCGGAGTCCGTCGTCGGTGCGGATCGACGTCGAAGCGCGCCGATACTCCGGTATCCACCGGTGGCGGGGGAGGGGGGTATAGTCCGCGAAAACACAGCCCTTATCCCCGGAAGTGCACGTCGCCGTTCACAGCGAAGTATGGTCGCGTGTTCGTGACACTTTTTCGCCGGAAAGCGCGTAACGTAAGGGAGCGCCCGCGCAGCGCGATTATCTTCTTTGTTTTTCAGGGAGGAAGCGCACGTTTCTACGGACGTCAGTAACCCCGTAATGCATGTGTAGCGTCAAGGGTGCACCGGATACACCGGATGATAAAGTATGCGTTCGAATCGATTCGCCCCGAGCTTCGAAATACGCATCCGAGTCGAAAGTTTCGGCTGTACTTTGTTAAAACTTGAATTTTATACCGAGACAAAAATATCTGCCATTTGTAACGTTGCCATCGTTATAGTGGATTGTAATCAGGAGAATCTTTTAGTAAGTAATTCTAAACAATTTTAGCCTTTTCTAATATTACACGCATACATTTGTTCAGAATATAAAACAAAATGGTATCTTGTTGAGATGAGGGAACAGAACGACAGAGGGGAATTGAAAATACCTACGTATCTGAAACGCACGATAGTATTCTAAGGTTAAGAGAAATGCTGACAAGCGTGGCATCGTAGATTTCGACTAATCCAGCCATCTAAGTAGACGCAAATTATCCTTAACACATTGCCAATCGCGCGAGCCTACCGGGCGTTGAAAGGCCGCGCATTTCGTCAACAGTGCGCGGTCGACAAATCTTTCCTCGAATTTTCCCAATTTTCGTGCAACACAGGAGGCCACGATATAATAAAATCGAAAAGTGAACATAATCATTCTCTTCCCCGAAACCCATCCAGAGTCGAGTTTCGATTGATCGGCCGAGAAAAAGGGTAGATCCATCCCCCAACGGTAATTGATGAAAGAGCAAATCTAGTCGATTCGTCGGCGGTGTGTTGCGAGCGTTGAAGTAGCGTTAAAATTCCAGCCTGCGCATGCGTCTTGCTCGCTCGCGGGGGACGCGACACAACCGTTTCGACGTCACCGAGGACCGTTGTTCAACGACGATTCGCGGATCGCACGCGCGATAACGAGCGGCGCGTGTCGCCGGACGAAGGAATTCCATCGCGCTCGCGCGGAGAATGAGAACGTCTCGGCGCTCGCTCGCGCACTCCTGCCCCGCTCCCCTCTCCGTCCTCACGGTGAATATTAAAAACGCTGATGAATGTATACAACTCTATCCGGCCGGCGTTAAAAGCACGTCACGCGTGCGGATAGATTGCAATAAACGCCGCGGTGCGCGGCACTCGTGATAACGTTTTGACCCCCCCCCCCCGCACTTTACACGCCGCGCGCTGTATCATGCAGCGTAGCCCGCTCGCCCATCGAAATACCGTGTCGTTACGGATCGGCGATGGCGATTCCGCGTCGTACATCCCGCCGCCCGTCCTGACGGATAAATCATATTTCGCAACTCCGCGTCACGTGCCGCCATGTCGCGACGCAGACGTCGCGAGATCGCGACGCAGATCGCGCGCTTTACGAGGGGCGAAACGACGGCGGAGCTGCGCGACGTCGCGCTGAGACGACGATTGCGATTGATTCGGCGTCGAAATCTCGGTGTGTACACGCTGAGGAAAATTTCCATCCGGATAAACCGGTTGAATGATGCATCCGACTGTTATTTTTATTGTCCGATGGATATACTTTGATCCGGTGATACAGCCAAGATGAAGTTACCGACGCAGTCGCCGGTGAAATCTGATTGGAAAATTAGCCGCTTCTCGCATAACCGTTGTTATTCGCATCGGATAAAGACACGACTTGATCGGATATATCCGTTTGTTACTTTTTTATTGGATTACCCGATCAGACGTGATCGGACGTTTTTCTCAGCGCATGCATCAAACCAATACTTCTACAACGCAGCAGGAGCTGAGATAATAAGTGGGTTTCAATTTCGAAAAATTTTAGTTAATAATAGGTCTCGAAGGTCCCTCTTCGCTGATTTTAGCGCAAAAATAGGTTGTTTCACAGTAGCGTTGAAATGAAATCTGCGCAATTGAAGTTTCAAGATGGAAGTGTTAACAAGTGTAGTATCGCCAAAGTAAGTTTTCACTGATTTATAAACCGTATAGGTAGGTGTATACTATCCGTAATACTGTGTGTGTGTGTGTCTATGAAAACGAGAAGGAGATGAGATATTCGTTGTATTCGTGAGAGACTATGATTTCGGGACAGCGCTATGCAATTGTAATCGCGTCGTTCGCGTGACTTTTTAAATTTCTTCAACTGCCTTGAAATTGTTTCGACATTATAAGTACATACATCTCAGCCGGGCAAGACTAAAATCTCTTGAATACAGAGTGTAGACAATCTTGAATTTTAAAATAAAATGGTGTCGACAGTTTTTTTGTTTTAATTCTGAGGATTCTAGTTATTATAAAGTAAACTGTAACGTAATTTAGTGAATGCGCACATTGTGTTATAAGTTCCTCGGAGATTTTCTCATCAGATATTTATTTCTTATGTTTATCTGATATAAACAGTAAAAATGTCTATTGTGATTTAAATTAGTAGAATTAAAGCTAAATAAGAAAGAACAGATGTACATACACACAGATGTGTGTTATGAAATATAAAAGTGTCGTAACCTTTTCATCAATCCTTTTAGATCTATTAATATTATAAATTTAATTATTTTGCAAAAAATATACGAATATTTAGTTGATTGAGTCTTCCTATGCACACAGTTGCACTTGAAATGGGGACATGGCAACATCGATTGCGCCATTTTGCTTCGAAGTAATCCATTGAATAATTCGTCATGATTATCCAAATTCTGCATCTAAAGGGCTTTAGGTGAAATTCCTATGATATTTTATCGATTCATGAATGTTCACATCTTTACGAAAAATTCTCGGGGGGGTAGGTTTTTATCAGCCTATAGGCTGCCTACTGTAAGTAAGTACAAATTATTCTTAGAAGCATCAGGGTAGTATACTGAGAAACCCATTCAGTCGAATCGAGTAAATTCTTATTTGACTACGAGCAAACAGATGTTTTGGTTATAAGAACCAAGGTGAGGTTCTCTGAGCCAAAGGTTTGGTTCTTCGAAACCTCTGAAAGTTCAGAAAACCAAACCTTCAATTTAGACGACGAAACTTCGGTTGTTACAAGCAAAAAATTTGTTTGTCCACATTGAAACAGGAATTGAGTTGATTCAACTAAATGGGTTTCTCAACGTGCGCAAGGATGCCAGAAAGGAGACCTTGTCGGATAGGAATTTTAGTGGGAGGGATAATGTACACAAGCGAAAGTCGCTTACGTGTGCGCTCCATGTTTCCGCTAACTTCGGATAGTAGCGTGACTTCCGCCTGTGTGCGTTATCCCCTTCATTACAATTTCTACGGCGGCGAAGTCTCCTTTCTGGCATCCCCGACAGCGCATCCAAATTTCGTCCCGGGATCCGCCGTGTAATCGATCTACGTGACGCTCTTCGCCGATTACGGACCGAATTACGCGCCGATGCCGGCGGAGCGATTCAAAGGGGGCCGCGTTGTATCGCCGACGGAGGAGGCGTCCCCCGTACGGACTTTTGCCAAACTCGGATCGTGGCCGCGTGTTAGCCGGGGCGTGCCTGGTTCCGGGCGTTGCAGATTCGTCTCCGGAGAATCCGGCGAGTTAATCTGTCTGCGAATTATCGCCGTCGGAGCAAACTTCTAAACCACTGTTCAGCCGCGCGCGTCGCACCGTCTCTTCAAGAGCCTGATTTACCGCCGCGAAAGTAATTCCGTGTCCGAGTGGAGTCCGTTCGGCTGTAACGCGACGTGCACGCGCATTTCGTCGCTCGCCGATTTCCGCATGATTCCAATCGCCCCGTCTACGTTCGATCAGGACGAGGGGGAGGGGGAGAGAATACTTGCGACGCGTCTCGTCGCGATCCGACGTACGTTGCGTATTTTTTCTTCTTCTTTTTATTTCTCTCCTCTGTCTCTCTCTTTCGTCCCTCACCGCCCTCTCTCATCCTCCCTTTCTCCGGGCTTCGCCGGCTCTCCTGTCGACACCCTCGTTTCCTTCCCGACGGCGCGACAGACCCCCCGCGTGGAAAAATACACGACGGGAGAGCGCGCGTACGCCGAGAAAACAGTCGCGTGAGTACAGAGACGTAAACAGGCTGGTACGGGAAGTAGAGGGCAAAACACGGCGTCCGCGCGTTCATAGTTCGTATGTACCGGAGTGACATGTGCATACGCGAAAAGGGCCGCCGGGCGACACACGCGGGGGGCGCCCGCGCAATCCCGCCGCCATATGGGTGTTTGACGTCTGCGGAGAAGTTTAAGGTGAGGGTAATCTCCCCCTCCCCCTCCGCCGGTCCCTCTTGTGCCCGGGGTCCTCGAACTTGGCGCGCGCGCGCGTTCGTCTAGCCATCGCAAAGGGCGAGGGAACAGAAACGAATGAGCTACGACGACCTACGCACGGATACGCTGTTACGACGTGTCGTAGGCTGCCGTTCGCGAGCCGCTTTATTAATATACTCTTTATTACTACGTTAAAACAGTCGACAAGCGATAAAGGTCTGTTAACGACCCCGCGCCGCTACGTACACCGTCGAGTTCTCGCGAGCCCCGCTCGTGATGTCCGCGTCGTGACACGCCGGCTGCCGAGATTTTACCACGGGTACACGTATTCCTCGCTCCACGGCAAGTAAACATTACGTTTGATCGCCGGATAAATTTGGAATACAATTGTCGCCTTAAGAATGAACGCGAGAAGGGGGGGGGGGGNTATCTAACCCTCGGGTCAGAATCCCATAGAGAGTACACAGCGATGATATGCACACAGAGAAAAGATATTTTGATACAGGAGAGATAATTTCGGATGCCTGATTTTATTGGTATATACGTGGTTAATTAGATACACGGAAAATTACGCAAGCGGAAAGAAAAGAAATCATATCCCGTTCAAAATCCTCACGTTATTGAAGTGTTATGCCGGTAATAGGAAAGTTCTAGACTTTACGTTGAACTTTTTAATTAAGCGAATAAACTGAACTTAAGCTGAGACAAAATACATGATTTGCGGCGGAAAATGAAATAATAGAAATTAAAGTAAAACTGAGACCGGGACGAAAAATCCCTCCGGGAGACGTATCATCGGAACTTCGGAGAGAATTTTGCGTACCATTGTGTAATTTATAAGCAAATCTCTCTCAATACGTTTACACAAATTAAACAATTATTACAAGTAAATAATTAATTAGAGGAGAATCACTACAAACTGACGTAAGTATGGTGAACCGACACACCTATATTGGCTGTAATATTTTGAAAGACTACTTAGCTATAAAGCACCGAGTTCTGTTACAGGGAATACGAACTTTGTCTTTCGTCGTTATTCTGTAAACCGTGCATGCTTTGCATCCGTACGCATAAATTTTAACTTATGTCTTCAACAGAAAGCTTTAGAGCCTAAGAGTAATACGATATGTCGGATTTGATATTTTTCCTCTAACTGATTAATCGATAGGCATCTAGAAGAACATGTTGCATAAATGCACGTCTGAAAACAGCACTGAATGCGATATACAAGAGAGCGTCCGGTGATGAGTAGCAAAAAAAAAGAAGGGGGTGGGGAAGGGAGGAGAGAAAGAGAAAGAGATAGAGGGATAGCATATCGTTCGCTGTAATTGATCGAGCCGTAGAGATCTATCGGTGAGCCGTCCGTGTTCGCCTATCCATTGTTTAGCCCCAAGAAGAAATCACGGCACAACACATAGTAAACATCGTGGAGGGACGACGCGACGTCAGTAAATACACGGTCATAACACCATACATCTCCCGGCTCCGAGCGGGATTAGATCGGACAGTCTTGAGACATTATTCTCCGAGTTTATCGACGATGACGGTAACTCCGAGGCGCGAGCCGATCTATCAAAATCAAGGAAACGGCCGTTCGATGCAATTAACATCCTCCCCTCGCAAAATTACCTCGCGCGCGCGCGCCGATATACAGGCAAGCGAGTGTCGAAACCGACGAGAGAGATCCGGGGTATATTAGCAACATTAATTACGTGACCCTCCGTCTCTCGTCGCTGCGAGGGCGGCTTCGTGTTGCGAGCCAGCCAACCCCCCTGCCGAAATCTGCAGTACGCACCGAAAACGAATGACCGGGACTGAAACCGTGGCTAAAACGAACGATGGAAG
Organism: Dinoponera quadriceps; assembly: GCF_001313825.1. NCBI lineage: Eukaryota > Metazoa > Arthropoda > Insecta > Hymenoptera > Formicidae > Dinoponera > Dinoponera quadriceps. The sequence goes on from NW_014554309.1 coordinate 2,222,916, forward strand.
CTGAGTGCCTTCGCGTAACGGTCAATCCTTGCTCGAGTAAACAACCCCTCTCGCGTCTCCCCCAACTCTCCTATCAATTATCCCGAGTTCCGAGACTCGTAAGACTCGCGGATCAAGTCCAACAGCCGCGCGTAAACAATGATAATTCAGACGAGAACTGAAGTCGGTGTAATTCCGACATGTGTACGAGAGAGAGAGAAAGAGGGATTGATCGTGTAATCGTTCCGATTGATTGTCATTTAACCCCCTCGTTGGCATATTTATTGCTTGCCGTTTAGTTTGGCCTGGGACTTGGTAACTTTTTTATATCCCCGTATATAAATATGTCCGTATATAATATTTACAAATATATTTATTAAAAAATTTGTGCAGACATTATAGTTTTTTTTTTAGTGTAAGAGCAATCCCATTAAAATCATAGTTTTTCGCCTCAAATGTGTCTTTATATATTCAACTATATATCTTTTCCTAGTTTTAATTCAAAAAATAGCAATAACAATATGTATATAAAGTTATTTATATATCACTATATATATATATATATATATATATATCTCACTAACATTATAGCAACACTTATAGAGAAATGGTTGTTCCAATCATGATTTTTTCACTTATACATAGTAAAAAAATTATACATAGTAAAAAATATTTTGTATTTGTGCTAAAATCGATTTTCGTTAAAATTTTTGTATTAAATTTTTTACATACTCATGTATTAACTTTATTGTGTTGCGTCGACGTTCATATGTAAGTCATAAAGTAATTA
>NW_014554309.1:2223833-2228869 GCF_001313825.1 Dinoponera quadriceps
CAATATATTCACCTTGTGTTCAATTAACACCAAAATTTGAATCGATCGTTTGGGATATGTAAAATATGTCAAATTGAATACAAAATTTTTTATTATGTAGACACAAATATTAAAAGATGTTTTCTCAGTGCAAGAGATAAAATTTGAAAAATTTGTCGCGATTATTATTTTTAAAACAGAAATAATTTCAGATACAAGAACAGATAATGTACCGATTCTATATAGAAAGAAATAAAAAATTCTGCATTCTTTAAAAAGAAGAATTCTATGTTTATATCTACAATTCAGGATTTTAACAACTATAGGATAGTAATCTTGTACTTACCTGAGTCGAAATTTTGGCCCTATGTTAAACCTTTAATTCTACAACACAATAGGAGTTAAGATAGTAAAATAGTAAAATAAGTTCGATTTTAATAATATAATATAACCCCCACTTTGACTCCGATGATATCTTAAATTTCCATTTTCACTGTTTTAGCGTTAAAATAGAATGACGAAGGTAAGATCAAAATTCAATCTATAGAATTAAAGATTCAAAAGACAAGTTAAAAAGTATCAATATCGTCAAAGTAGGTTTTTGTTAGTCTATAGGTCGTCTAAGTAGGTGCAAACTATCCTTAACACGTTAAACTCGCCACGTCAGTCGCCAGTGACTGACAGTATAAAATACGATATGAAACTTAAAAAATTACATAGTTTTAATAAATTTTAAGTAATTTCAGGATCGTATCATTAATATACTTAAATATTTCTCCTCCTCTTCCTCTGATGACGAGAAAGCAACCAGCCGTTTTGTAGCAAAAATAATTTCACTGCTATCGCTTTCACACTCTTCGACTGACATTCTCACATTCATGGCTAAAGAAAGATTTTTGTCTGCACTGGACCAAGAACCGCAGAGAACTGAATGAGTATAAAGCGTAAAACATTTCTAAAATGTTTATATAGGTTTGTCGTAACGTAAACGGATCCCCGGCCGTAAGCCGATTTCCACGAAATCTTATCTAGCGGGCCAAACGATAAGTAAGTCAAAACAGACTTGGCGCTATACGTGTTAAATGAATGCCTATAAGCATTTGGCCCTGCATCGAGTTTCAATCTTAGAAGTGCGCTTGGCACTGCTAATACCACAATACCAGAGCACTTCTAAGCAGCGCACGTGGCCTGACGGAGATTTTCTCCGAAATGCGCGTGGCAGTTAACGTGTTAAGAGCGTCAGAATAATATCAAAATTTCGGCTCGGGTAGGTCAATCGGATGACCCCACTGAAAACCCATTTAGTTGAATCAACTAAATTCTTGTTTGGCAATGGGCAAACAAATGTTTCGGTTATAAAAACCAAGGTTCAGTTCTCCGAACCAAAAGTTTGGTTCTTTGCAACCTCTGAAACTTCAGGAAACCAAAACCTTCGATTTAGACAACTAAACTTTGCTTATTACAACCAAAAAATTTGTGTTCGCCCATAGTCAAACAAGAATTTATTTGATTCGACTAAATTGATTCTCAGTGCATAAATGCCGAATTCGAATTAACACGTATCGTAAAGCACATGAGTGCCGCCTGATGGCCAATGTTAAACGTTCAGGCTTAATATTTTGACTCTGAGATACGAAACATACATCATGAAATACTTTGATAATTACCACGAGACACATGTTACTTGACGAATCAAATTTAAGTCATAATGCGACAACGTAAAAATTAGTGCGACACGCGTCGGGAGAGGGAATTTTAATCGGGCAGATCTTCGTCGAAATATTCTCCCCGCAATATTCCGCATTTCCGATAAATGTCGCTAAACCAAGGGAAGGATGGACGCGCACTCGTACGCGGGGACACGTACGTAGTGATATGTGCGCATTTTCGCCACGCGCCGACGACGCTTTTATTCCCGTGAAATAAAATTCAACCAACTCTGTGTCGTCCAACGAGAGTCGTCTTCGCTCGTTTCCCGACGAGATGCTGTCCGGAAATCGCGCAATTGTATTAGCGTCGGCGCGTCGCATCGCTCAACATCGGCCATTGTTGACGCGCAGGTAGGGACGTCGGAACGTGCGGTGGAAAAAAGAACGAAGAGCGTATTTTTATTAATTGCGTTCGAAAGTATGCGGAAGCGGACGGGAGAGCGAGGGGGAAAAAGAGAGGGAGGAGATGGCGAGCTGCTGTCGGCCGAGCTCGAGTCGCGCGTCCAGTGTGGTCAGCAACCTAAGATTGCACCGCGTTCCGATAAAATCCCATTAACTTTATCTGCATCCTGCGGTGCCCTGTGAAAAGCCATATTTCGCTTTATCGCGCGCGCCTCACCCCCATCGCGCGTCGCGTTGCGAAACTCGCTTGCTCGCTCGGCGAGAGGACGAGAAAGGCTTGTCCTTACGCCGCACGGTAGGACCGAAGACCTGTTTAAGTGGACAAAACTTTCCCTCCGCCGCATATACACTGCGTGTTCACCATATCATGTATGGTTTTAACTGATTTCTAATATACCTCAGAACATCCCTCGTCGTTTGCAATAATCTTAGTTCAGAGAATTTTTATCTTAGCAGAGAGAAATGGATTTATCGATATACAAGTACATTAAGAAGGTTGAATTAAATTAGAATTGCAAATAATTAATGTTTTTTTTCGAATATATATATATATATATATATATATATTTAGAATGTTCACATGTCTGATATATTACATATTTTTTCGAGAATTTTGAAAATGTACGAAAAAACATCGTTGTTCGATGCTCTCCGAATTATAAACATGTTTCCCTATGAAAGATCGCCTACGTCGTAAATTGTTGGAAATCGTAAAATTCAAATCAAAGAAAATTCCTATTACAAGTTCTGCATTTTTAAATAAAATATAATATTACTAGAAGATATTATTTTTTTAATCTTATTGTCCAAACATTTCGTCGGTATAGCGCGTCCTTTGCAAAGCGCCGCGCGTCTCTCTGTCTAGAAAAATGCACTCCTTTCCAAAAGGAGCAGGTATGAGCACTTGAATGTTTGTGTACACTTAGTAGATATTCTTAGCTTTTTATTCATAAAGAAAGCAGAATGTGGGACTTTTCTTTCCGCACTCCTCGGAGAGATATGTAAAATTGTGCTGAGTAAATCATAATAGCATATCAAAATAGTAATTTAAATGAGTTTTCACTCTATGGCCGATGTTCACAGTCAGATCGTCTTAAATTTATCTTCAGATGCTTCGCCGAAGCTAATGAAATAAATCGTACAGCATCTGAAGTCAACTGAAAAAAGTCTTAAATATAAGGCCCAACTATGAATACCGCCCTATGCAGGATAAATCATATTTAAAGAACCTTGAAATTATTGAATTTTATCTATTTTCTTTCTATGTTACTGAAATACCGATGTATTATCGCTAATTCATGAAACCGTTTTAGGATTTCTTAGAATAAAATATGCTTTCAGTCTGCTTTTATTATTATTCTGACGATGATTCATAGAATTAAATCTGTTCTCAAATACTCCGAACATTTCTACATAGCTCTAAAATAAACAAAAGCCCTGGCGACAGCAACTATTTTTGAAGTTTTCTCTCAAACGGACCTTTCTTCCTATTCCTCTGCGCCGCTGTTTTTCTTCTTCCCTCCCATCATTAAACATGGTTATTGAAAGTCGTGATTGAAAGCAGAAAGAGATCGCTTCTTTACAACAAGGAATAAAGAGACACAGTGTGTCGCTTTGCAACCGAGACATTTCTTTTTCAGAAACTGCGGAAATAACTAGCCAAGTCTGCAGTAAATTAAAACCAGCCAAAAATGACTCGACGCAGATGAGGAAAATTTGTCGTCATGAACGCGCTTTAACAGCGCGAGTCGTTAAGTTTCACTTAAAAGAATTGCCTCCATATTCTTACACGCCGGCATCTCGTTTTTAATTAGGAGGTTATCGATCGGTACGGTTCAATCGCCCTAGTTTTTTCTCTTAAACACACACCTGCCGGCTCGGTCGGGGCTATTAAACGATTCATTCGTTGATCACACGTCCAGCGCAAAAACTCTCGGCCGTACTTAATTCTGAATTCCGAACGAACGTTCGAATCGCTTGGTAAAGTAATTACAACGGTTAACGCGATATCGACTATTCGCTTACCCGACCGCGACTCGTACACCGAACCAAGATCCGTCGTCGTTGATCGGGGACGTCCGTAATTATTTTCGGGGTAGCGAGAAGGAAGAAGCGGAAGAAGAAGAAGAGCGAGTCACACTTTTCAGGGGAAATTGGCCTCAGCTTCGTCCCGAGTTTCGCGAGCATCTTATTAAAACGAACGATATCCCATAACCTCCGACACCCATAATTACGCCGTCCTTCTGGCGGACCGGGACATACTATCTGCATACCCATTGTCGTTAAGCGCTCTTCCTCAATTTTTGCGCGCGGCGAAACTTGCGCCATTGGGAACGGAGGGGTGCTCGAGTCTCCTCTCGCCGGGAATATCCCACAATACTCGTCCCGAAATTCCTTTCCCGCGCCCCCCTAAGGCCGTAGTCCACGGGCTTAGATCGATATCAAGTGGGACATTTCGTACGGTGCGCTCTTTGCGCTTCGGAATTCAAGCGGGAAGGGGAATGCAGGGACGGCTCGATATCAATTTATAACTTCGCTAAATTCGATTCGCCGGCAAGGTTCAATCCGGCTCGTCGAGTTACTATAATTCATTATAATTCATTCGCCCCGCTTTTTGCGGCCGGTCCGTCTGACAAATGCATGTGTAAGATGTAAAAGCGAGCCCCCTGGCGAGAGATCGACCGTATAACGATTGATTAAGTCGCGGGTAACCGTCCGTCCGCGCGCGCCTCGATCGGGGAATATAACTCTCGGCGTAAAATTCGACCGTACAGCCATTGTATTAGCGAGACAGCGTTAACTAGCCCGGGGATATACGCGACACGCCAACGTGTCGCTTTACGAGCGTCCGATCGAACCGCCGAAGCACCCCACTCGGACGAGTCGCGCTCTCTCGCGTAATGCTATATACTTTCTCGGCACATCGTAGACGTACACGCGTAATTC
>NW_014554309.1:2228908-2229140 GCF_001313825.1 Dinoponera quadriceps
GTCGCAGCGTCACGCATACGCGTGTCTATACACACCGCGTCCGTGCGCGCCGATCCGCCAAGTGACGCGGGCGGTGGAATTCAATTTCCGGCCCGAAAACCAACTCGGAATTTAGATTTTGAATTTACGCACACTTCATAAAGTGCGGTTGTCCCCTCGCGAGATTCCGTACTGTCCGCGCCTGGCTAAGATAAAAATATAGACAGTGACAGGGAGGGAGGAGGGGGGGGGG
>NW_014554309.1:2229245-2257200 GCF_001313825.1 Dinoponera quadriceps
ACTTCCCCGAACTTCGCAGCGGTGGCGACAGAGTAGCGGGAGGGAAATACCGGGAGAGTTTCCCTCTAGTGGTCCTCACGGTGGCTCGCGGTAACCGCACATAAATCCAGATCGACCCTTCACCTCGAAATCGCGCGTGCGGTGATTTAAGCGCTCGGCGGGCCGACCTAATATGGTTTCCTAAGTAGAAGAGTGTCATCGAGCGTGTGATTCCCTATAATGGTCTTTCGCTTTCCAGGCCGTTAAACAGCGATGCGTCCCGAGCTCGGGATGCCGATATATAGTTAAGATGTCGCGGAGAATGTTCCCGTTCTCCGCTTTAGAGCGCATAAAATAATATGCCGCTGCTGGGAAAAAAATTGCTTCCGACATGCTGGATAATATATATATATATAAAGAGAAGGGGAGAGAGAGAGAAAGAGAGAGAGAGAGGGACGAGAGGATGGGAGATCGTTAAAAACTTTATTCAGCCGAAAGAATACTAAATAAGCACAGGTTGATGAATAAAAGATTCATTCATGATGCCAGGATTATTTGTGAAATTTCGACGGATTATAAACCCTGGTAGAAACTAAACGTCGCGGGGGTGTTTAGCCACGAGATGACAAATCTGTGCTGAACGCTGCTAGCCGGTAATGTAACGCTCGCTTCTTCCAGTAGCTAGATAACCAAGTAAACGGACTAGATAAACAAGTTAGCTGATGATTAGACAAAGGAGATTACAGTCACAAGATTAAATGTCACAACTATTTGCCCCGGGCCGAGTAACGTAACCGTTCACTTCTGCCGTTTTGAGATTTTTGTGGGACAATATTCTCAATTTTGACCTGCCATTCCACTTTTAAATGCTAATGGCGATTATATATACAGTATATACAGTAGCTCGCTTATATATTTTAGAATAGACAGCGCCATCTACTCTATCATATTTGATATGTGATGATTAGATAACGGTTAGATTGCCGATTCTTTTAAGTGTAATATAATCCGCGAGTGACGGACTAGTAACGAGTTAGAAAATGTAATCCGCTTGTGATAACTGGATATTAGCTCTTGGCTCAGGCCGACTAGATATATTTCTACTCGAGAATGCTGGTCTCCGACCGGAGAGTCAGTAAACGAGTGACTACGTGGTAACTGCATATATAAACGAGACTCTAATCCTTCATTAAACAATTGCATTTATCAATTACGCTGGTAAATCGCGCGAACGGCAACGTCTCGAGAGATAAGGATCGTTCTAGGAAACGTTCCGAGCTGTCGCGGATTGCAGTTAGAATCTCGGCGATACGTGCGTGTGACTATCGATTGCGTCGGCGGTGCCGCGAAGTGCAGAGAAAACGAGGAGTAGAGTCTTGGACGTAAATGGAGAAGTACCATTGAGTTGGATGTATCAAAAACCGCCATTTTATTTGCATGGGTATTTGAAGCAATCGGGCTTTCAGCAGCCACGTATATATTGCTAGAAAGAGCGAACGATGAGTGAGGAAGAAAGATTAGCTATCAAACGATTGACCTCTGTAACTAGTCTAAAAACCTAGACAGCACGAATTTCTTCAAAAACGTCTGCGAAAGATGTTTGAAAAGTGTAAGACGTCCTTTGAATCTCTTCGAGAACCTTTTCGGAATGTGCGCTGTCTGGGAATATTCCTACTATAATTCATAGGTTCCCCTTATAACCTGGCACGCCGAGAAAGGCTCTTATTTAGTCATATATTAAACTCATTTAACAAAAACACTACAACTTATCGGTACATGGCATGCACACTTAATCGCGGCCGCCAAGCGAGAGATCTATTCCTTTTAGTCGAACTAGGTTGCGCTTTTTCCCGTTGGAGTGAAACAGATATGTATGACCTAGTGTTGGAAGAAAAAAAAAAAAAGAACGAGGTTTCCAGTGCGGTATTAGTTCAGCCGAAAAGAATAGACTTAGAACGGCGCTTATTCGAAGCGGCGGTCGGGCCGATTTTCCCGATAACGTTTCTCCATTTATATCCGGGCCTCTAACGAGGATCTCTCATATAACAGCGAGAGAGGAAAGCGTCACGTTCGAGACGAAAAGGCATTACGTTCCCCGATGGCCGAATCCGCTCATTCCACGGCCGCCGATGTAGCGCGCCCGACGCAGCGTGTGCGTGGCGAACAATAACCCGGTTTTTATAACCCGGGGGGGCCCACGTCGCGCGTTCTCTCGCCCGGGGAAAGAGAGAGGCGCCTTCGCAGGATAGTAGGATGGATGAGCCTGTAAACGCGCGGCCACGATCACCCCCAGGTCGCAATATCGCGCCGCAGGGAGGCATAAGGGCGGCCGACCAGCCTGCTGATTCCTCTCCCGTGGCAGATATCGCGGCAGTCGTGGAGAAATAACGCGGTCTGGCCGGGTGATCGCGGCGAACTCACGAGGAGGAGAGTCGCCTGGGTGTACCCCCGAAGACTCGCGAGGTGCAGGGTTGACTTTCGGAATGCCGAGGAAGCCGGAGAGACACTTCTTCATCGCGCAGTCCAATCCGCATCCTAAATCGCACTATCGCGTTACAGCCGTCTAGAGACGTAGATGTGAGTAATTCGTCAAGGCTGTCAGGTGTACAGCCATTTGGCGGCGAGAAAAAGTTGAGGCCTAGAGTCTCAGATATAAATAGAGAAGCTAGAGTCTTAGATATAAATAGAGAAGAAGCTAAATGGAGAAAGTCAGTTTTGATTGTCCGAGTCGCATGACTCAGCCTTTTCCTTCGCCCATCACGACTAAGAGTACATGATGTACCGTAGGTAGGTTGTAATACGTTTTGTCTGTGTATGCTTCTAGGGAATCAAATTTCGTTTTTATCCACAACTGAAAACACATAAAGCTTGATTTTGTGCGCTTGACTTGAATGTTTGTCAAAAGCAGACTGTTCGACAGATCGATTTGACGTTTGCAGTCAATTCGTCCGAGAGAGTTGCCAACACAACGACATAAAAATAGCTGGAAAAGCCCCCTAGCGGCGATTTCGGAAACTTTTCAATCTATCCACGTATATCCATCAAAAGAAAATAGAGTGATGTTGCTTATAACGAAATATTTCCAGTTATATAAACTACATCTTTTCTTCCGTGTACAAATTATGGAGAGAATATTCGTTCTTAGACTAATTATTGAAGTTAATCTCCTGTTACTGAATATTTGCAACTTTTCTTTCTTACTTATCTTGCTTCTTTGATTTTTTTTCCATCGTTTGCTCCAAGTATCAGCATGCAAAGAAAATAACGAACTTTCGACATATCGAATTTAGTTGCGCTTCTCTGTTTATATTTAAGATTCTAGCCGGCGCGAGATGCAAATTGCAAAAGTCGCTCAATCCACAAATGAGATAAGAAACGGGTATATCAAACGAACTCTTCTAAGAATCACCTAAATGAGTTGAAACTTTGACGATCTTAAGGAAAGTTTGCATTCATTTAGCTTATAGACTAACGAAAACTTATTTTGATGATACTACATTTATTAATACTTCTCTTTTCAACCTTTAATTCTACATATTTCATTTTAATGCTACACGGAAAGAAATACCGTTGAATCAATAGAACTTCCAACATCACGTGTAATTGGAGTAAATGTTTTTGATTCAATAGCGATATCATTGAAACTAATATTAATTATTGAAACAATGCATAACATGGTAGTTTTAACGATATTTGTCGCTGAATCAAGAAAATTCATTCCAATCTTGCTATCGGAAATTTTATTGATGAAATAGCGTTTCTCCCGTGTACTATAAAACAACCTATTTTCACATTGAAAAACAGCAAGAATGGAAATTTGAAACACCATCGTGATCAAAGTAGGAGTAAATTATATTAATAGAATTCAAATTGAACCCATTTTCTTATCTTTGCTTACGTTGTACTAATTAAAGATTAATTAGAAGGCCGAAATTTCGACTCGGTGTTTCGCTCGTCATTCCTACCATATTCGGAGAATCTTCGGAGAAAATGAAGAAAACAAATGCAGACACGTTTCCCGTTTCTCAGAGTGTCTTTAACGGCGCAATGTTGCCGGTGGGCTCGAAGTGAAATCCAAGCGGATCTACACCGAGTTTAAGACCGAATGCGCTTTCGGCGCATCCTCGATCCTCCAGACTCCGGGATCGCTCAGATTGTCGTGTCGCGACGTAAGCGTAACGGCGCATTATTTACCGAGCGTAGCGCTATCCAGCTCGCGATCATTGTCGAAAAAGGTCGCTCAGCGAACTGCGCCGAAAGCTCGATAACCGACGCGGTCGCGCGAGCCGCGAACGGGAGCGCTTCCAATCGCGAAGCTCGTTAAGCCACTCTTCGGTAAATCCGTCTTAGCATCGTCGGCAATCGTCGCTGCGTCGAGCCGCACGCACACACCACTGTGCGTCTCGCGAAGCGAGCCAATAAATAGATTTCGCTGAGGATTCGCGCATCGTCGCGAGGGTTAAAGAGACGCGTCTCTTCTCCACCCTTTCTCTCTCTCTCTCTCTTTCTCTGTCCCCTACCGTCTCCTTCTCTCGCTTTAGCTGCAGCTATCTTTATCTCTTCCGTCGTTCGAGCGTTGTCTAGCTTCTCCGCCCGGTTAAACAACCGACGTTTGCTCAATGTTTCAAACAAACCGCGCGCGGGTGAGGCTTTATTTGCAGTGAGTCGGGCCCCGACGAGAGAGAGAGAGAGAGAGAGCTTCAGCGAGAGAACCCAGTCACCCTGCACCGGCAGCAACCGCGATTTCGGTCGGGCTCTTTATGCTCTCCGGAAGCGTGTACATACATAGCCGCGTCTACCATCCGCCTACTTACACGCGATCTCGACCCACCGACGCACGATCGCGCGTACGCGCTCGCTCGCTCGCTTGCGCGCACGCTCGCTCGCGTATAAAGGCGAGCGTAGAACACAAGAGGGGATTATCGCCACAGAGCGCGCCCGAGCGCTATGGAATGCACAGAGGGCACAGAGGGGGAAGGGAAGGGCAAGGGTGAAATAACGCAGTTACTACCACCCCCGCGATATATTCGCGCGCGCACGGCAGCGGAATCCCCTTCAAGTCGGCCGCCCTGAAGACGCGCCCTGTACATCCAGGTGGCCGCCGCTAATGGCCGATTCAATTTACTAATGGTCGAGTCGGCTCGGTCCTATTAGTTGGCGAATTTCGCCGACTCCGATCCGTCGCAGATCCGATCGCTCGGAATCCGCGAGGCTGCGAGATTAACATGGCCGCGGGATCTCTCTCTCTCTCTCTCTTTCTGTCGTTCTGTCGTTCTCTCCGTATCGCTTCTGCTTCGCAGCCAGACCAAACCCCCGCGCTGTCGTGCTTCCACGCGCGACAGGTCTGCGTCCTTCAGTCCCGATAATCGACCGCGTTACATATCCCGACTCGCTCGAATTCATAAGCAAACCGCGACTCGTAAGCGAGCCATCGAATTCTCTCGAGAACGCGTTGCGTTTCTGCATTTACAACACGATTCTTGCAGTCGAACCGCACCAGTGAGTTTTCTTCTTAATCGACGACCTCGGAACATTAAGGCTCCCGGTTTCTCTCGCTGCAGCGGTCTCGTTTGATAACGTCAGACGCGAGAAAACGCGCATGCACGAGATTCTTGCGAAATACGATGAAATAAGAAGGCACGAGATGTCACGGGTTGAGAACTTGAATTGTGATGGATCGAGAACATTTGTGAAAAAATATCGCGGAAACTTTCCTTTTGCTCGGTACAATAAATAATCGTAAAACGTGGCACGACGTGCAATCTTCCTCTTTAGCCTATCTTTCCTCATGATTTTATCACGTTTTACGGCTGTTGATTTATCGGTAATGTGAGAGAAAAAAAGTTTCAGAAATATTTTACAAATGTGCGCTCCATCAATCACAAATATCATTTTATGAGCGTATCACTTTATTTCAACGTATATTCCGCAAAAATTTTTACGTTTTCTCACTTCTAACGTTGATAATCAAGATGGCTGCGGCGAGAAAACAGAGGACTTAATTAGACCGTTGCGGTGCTTGGGATCTCGCGTCTCGATTTTATTCGCGAAATAAACCGATACTCGCTTTAGGAATACATCTATCCTCAGGATTTAGCGATTTACAGTGAAAGCACGGCGGTGTGCGAAATATTTTGCGGGTTGGTATCTGAAAATTTCTTCACCGCCGCAACCTAGAAGACGTAATCAACGCAATACGATCTAAAAGTAAAAATAAGAGTGCTTCCCCAGAAGCATCAAAAGTTGCGATTCGATCGGTCGATCAACGATCATCGGGGAAAGAATAAATCCACCCGGTTGGCAATGTGTTAATTGACCGTGGTCAACGTGGTTCCCCACTTTCGAATTCTCTCGCGATAAGAATAACGTCTCGATAACAATATTCCCGATCATCAAAGATACGCCTGATCTCTCGTCCGTGTCGCTCTGGCGCGGGGCAAGATTTCCCGCGGATGACGTGTCTCCGATACGGCCCATAGCGCGAGCGCGCCGTCGAAAAGCCGGATCGTCAAGAGAGAGGGGCGATAAGGAAAAGAGAGAGAGAGAGAGCGTTCGACCGCTCCGAAGGACTCGAGAGGCCTGTTCGTGCCTCGGATTACCCGGGACCGAAATAAGTTCTGGCTTGGCGCGCATGCGGTCGATATACCTTTCGCGCTTCCGATGTCTTTCGAACTGGGGAAAGCAGGGAAGCGTACAACTGGAAGGAGAGATAGAGAGGCCCCGTCGCGCGCGAACGGCCGCGGGGTAGCGAGATTGGCATCCGGCCAAACGCTGCGTTATCGGCGACGTCGCAGCGGGTAAATGTAATACGCAGGTCTGATTTGAATTATGCCAGCCCACCCGCCTGTCCGCCCCGTCGGGCCGTCCGTTCGTCCGGAGGTAGGTAAACAGGACTCGCGCGCGTGGAGAGCGGACATCATAATATCCGTCGGGATATGATATTAAGCGAGCCCCGGTACTTCCAAAGCAACGTTGCGCGAACGAGCGAGAGACTGCGGGCGCGCGCGCGACGGACTTCACGGATCGATTCGTCATCCGACGGCGCGCGCGCCGGTTACGCGAGCTTAATGGGTGATCGCGACGCGGACAACGGCCCGGTGTGCGTGTATCTCCGCACGATCCACCGCGGACGCTCCTTGCCGTTTTCTTCTTCAAATCACCGCCCTCTTCTCGCCAGACCGACCGTGAACTCCGTTCGTCCACGGGGGGGAATCGTTTTCGTTACACGGCCGATTTAATGGATCTCGAGCGGAATACACGCAACACAGTGACATACACGTGTTTCTTCCCGTTGAATATTATTATTGTTGTTGTTGTTGTTGTTATTATTATTATTATTGCCGTCGGAGAAGTACTTTCTCCGTCGAAATAAAATATGGAACATTCACGTACACTTATAACGCAACATGCACGCGGCCGTGCAAGCGTACACATACGTAACTGAGCGAGTGAATTTTGCTTCCCTTCGGCTCTCGCGCGTTTCTATCGAGAAGTACAGCAAAAGCACGGCGGTGTGCGAAATATTTTACGGGTTAATATCTGAAAATTTATTCGTCCGTATTCCAACTGCGAGCGTACACAATATTTGTGTCGCGTTACTTTTCTGTACTGTACGAGCACAAACTCTCCCTTGTCATATTTTGTGTTAACGTCCTCAGTCGAAATGTTTGCTACATATTAAACCTTTAATTGTACAATACAATAGGAGCTAAGAGACAAATAGCAAAATTGGTTTAATCTTAATGATAGAATTTATTTCTGCTTTGACTATGATGACATCTTAAATTTCTGTTTTTGCTGCTTTCAGCCGAAATAGGTTGCTTTAAAATACTCGTGGAAATTTTTAATAATTATCTAAATTTGATAATCAAAACGTCGAGAGCCTCAACATCAGCATTAAAATGAAATCTATAGAATTAAAGGTTCAAGAGAGAAGTTAACAAGTGTAATACCGTCAAAGTAGGTTTTCACTGGTCTACGAGCCTTCTACTGGAAAAAAAATACTGGTAATACTTACTAAGTGCAGTGAGAAATTTCAGCGGAATATTTAGTAACTGTTATGAAATTTGATATTAATTACCAAGTATTTAGTTGGTTCGACGTATGAACGACTTTTATTCAGAGATTAATCGATTAAATAAAATAGTGACAGCTACCAAATATTTAATATATGTCATATTTACATCAAATATTTAGTGATTGTTATTCAATTTTTTACAAGTATTTATGTTGTTATTTGGCAACTATATTTATATTTTCTATAACTATATATCTGTGCCTATAATTTAAATACGTCATATATACAAAGGAAAAAAGATTTTCATAAATGTAATATTTCGATTTGTTTGATCTGGATTTGTTATATCGAAACAATGTGATCTTATATGATTATTATTTCGTTTCGTTGGATTAAACCGTGTTTGATTGAAAAGCAATATTGTTGCATACGTTTTGTTCTTCAAATTAATTTATTATATCAATTATTAACTCATCGGAGATGCGTTGCAAAATTATTTTAATTAGTAAATATATCGCAACTTTTAATCATCTGATCCCCCCTCCCCCCCTCTTCTCACTCTTTCTTTCTATTTAATATATTATAAACTATAAATACATAATGAAAAAAGCTTGTAGGATTCGCCGGTTCCTATTTGATTATTGAACAAATTGAAACAGCACGAACTGTGGTTAGAAAAGAAATGGATGACCACTACAAAATCGAAACCATTGAGGAATTTCATATATGAAGTGCAAAAAATACATCAAAGTGAAGAGCTAAGATAACAAAAATACTTGCGCTTTCCTTCTTTGCTCAATAAAGGTTCACGTCAAGGTTTATTAACACGAACAATATCACCGTAATCGGCGAGTACTGCCTCGTGACTTCCCTTGCAAGTAGACGCAAACTGTCTTGTTAAGAGCGTCAAAGTAGCGATCGAAATTTCGACCCGGGACGTGTGGAAAAATTCGGACGTAAGGATGCATTGATCGAGGCCGTGGACATACGAGAATAGCTTCTTCGCGATCTTCTCTATCTCAGTCGGTCGTGAGTGAACAATCGCCAACGTGAAACAATAGTTGAAAGAGAAAGAGAGAGAGAAAACGACGAGAGCGGCACAGACGGTCGAAGTCCTCGACGGGGAATCTCCTCTCTGTCGTTCTCCTTTTTAAATCACGAGGCTACCTGAGGTAGCTCGGCGCGTATAGCCGATGCGCGGGGCTCGTTTCCCTCCGAAGTACTACACGCTCGCGCTCGCGCTTGTGTGTCGTCCTTCCTCGCGTGTACGTAGTGAGTACGTACGTACCGTAAGTGCGTGCATAATGCAAGAGAGAAGGCCCAGACTGGGAGATATATTTTCACGGGCGCACCACAGGCCCAAATGTATTCACCCAATTATCTCCGCATCGCCGTCTCTTCCGCTCTCTCCCCTCACCGCGCGCGTCCCTCGTCTCGCGTCGCAACTTTTTCTCGCTCTCTATCTTCGCCGGCGCATTTGCATGGAATGCATTCATATGAAATCGACCATTCTTCCGCCGACTTCTCTCCCTGCCCTTCTCCGCTCCCCCTCCCGTTTTCTCTCTCTCTCTCTCTCTCTCTTATGCGCGCGCACATCCCCGCCATGCTCCCATACGCGGTAACATCTTCGAGTTCTCTTTGCGGTGCCGGTAAATCCCACGGAGAATACTCGAGATGTAACGCGCGTTGTAGAAAATTGGTTCGGCGTAATGACGACACTCTCTCTGTCACACCCGACCTTTCAGCCCCGCCCCCTCTCACGCCCTTTTTTTCTCTTCTTATCAAACGGCAACACCGTGATAATTCGAATCGTTCGATGGCGAACCATCGACTCTTCCGTCACTGTCAATTGAAACGCGTCGTCGCAGTCGTGCCTTTCGCAGGAGTTGCAGGATTTTTCTCCACTGATAACAGGGGATGTTATCGGTCTCTCGGTGTTTCCCCGTCGTCTCGGAGAGCTCGCCCTCACTTTTCCCGCGCGTACTCTTCTCGGCCGCTCGATTCGCCTTCTAACGGGTGGCCGCAGACAATCGCGGGACGTTCATTGAAAGCCCGCCGCTGTGCGAGCGCAGAAACGATACGCAACGTAATCCGACGTATGCACCGCGCGCGCATATAACGCGCCATCGCGTGTAATCTGCACGGTACATAAACGGCGAAACTGGGGCGCATTATAATGCTATTACAGCAAGTATCGCAAGAACGCATCAATGGAATAACGAAGTACTGTTAATTATGCAAGAGTGCATTCATAGAATGTTATCGATCGGCGTCCGCCTGATGTAAAAAGATCCGATTCATCACGCATGATGAACGGCCGAACGCCTCGTCCCCCGTGCGATCGCGCGGATAAGTTTCTGAATTGTTTAAAACCCTCGGGAGAATTATCACCTGAGAGCCGAATCAACAACAACCTCGAAGAAATTTACACGAGCGATCGCTCGCGAACGCCGGACGTAATGAAAAAAAGGAAAGGAAGGAAGGAAGGGAAAGGAAAGGAAGAATCTCGAATTCAGTTAAAGCACGCGAATAAATTGGCAAGCGGGAATTTATTGTCGCGCGATATTAGGTGAAATAATATTTTACCTCCTCCCGTGCGCTGATTACCTTATACGCGATATTATTCGCAAAGTGCCCCCGCGTCCTCCCGCGAATATAAAATCACGAGGACCGAGTGGAAAATTGGCCGGAAATCCGTAACAGAGGAAAAACCGCCGTCTGCTCCAAAACGATAATATCGCGGGAATTACGCGTCAAAGAGAGCGCTCTCTCTCTCTCTCTCTCATGATATGACTGCAGAAAAATGGCCGCGAAATGACCTTGGGAGATGGCTCTCACTTTCAATTTATTCCCTTATTTCACTACCGCCGCAGTTACGACCGGCTGCGCACAATGCGGATCGTCCTCCGGAGTCATCCGTGAGGAAGGGGGCGGGAAAAAAGGCCGGGGACGCGCTCCGTACATCCGGACAGGTCGTCGTCGTCGTCCCAAAGGCGGGGAAGTGACTATCGAGGAGATAAGGAGAACAAATGAGTGCTTATGGCACAGAGAGGGGCGGGCGATATCTCCATCGTCCTCGTCGGCAGGCAGGCAGCGCGTCACAAAACGACCAAGACTAAAGAACTAAGGAGATGCACGATAAGAGCGCGCGCGCGCGACCGGAGAATGAAGATAGAAGGGGGAGGAATTCAAAGACGTCCGACGTTTTACGAAGGTTCTGGAGGGACAGCAGGGAAAGTAGAGGATACGAAGGACGGAAGGAGGGAAGGAGGGAAGGTCCTACTACACGCCGCGGCAAGGGAGGGATGCGAGAGGGGCGAATGGGAGGTGGCGTTTTCTGTTTAAGCGACATCAAAGAGCCTGTCGCAAATTTTCTCCCGTCCTCTCCCGCCCTCCCTCGCGCGCCCTTCCCGTCGCTGCCCGTCGCACCCCCAGGAGGTCATACTAGATCGTGTTCCATCCGCCCGCATATACACGGCGCACACGATGCGTTCCAGGATGGAGTTCCCGAGTTCCGGGCGGTAGTTTAGCGGCACCGAAGAATAGCGAACGCTGTGAGTGGCAGTGGTGGTAGCGCCCCCGCCGCCAACCACCTCCGCTAAAAGGGTAAACGTTGTAGGCTGCCGTGCTGGATTTTGGCGGATGCGCGGGGGATAAGACAACTTCTCCATCCATCTTCCTTCCTTCCTTCCTTCCTTCCTTCCTTTCCTCCCGGGAGTCGACACGACCAACGGACCACGCGTGTGTCGGTGCGTTTGAAGGGGTGCGTGCGCAAGCGCGAGTAAGTAGCAACGACCGCGAGACGTGATGCGCCGAAGAGATAATTAAACTTCCTTCCGATCGTTCCTCGCGACCCATGCACGAGAGTGAGCGAGAGAACGAGGGATGGAGAGAGAGGGAGGGAGAGAGAATGAAGTAGTGACGATTAGAACGTCCTGGTGATCCACGCGAATCTTCACCCGCGTGATTCATAGATTATATTGGCAATGATCTTCGCGGATATCGAAATAGGTTTGAACGCTTTTTTTTTTTCAGAACACAAATGATGGTCCAATAAGAAAACTCGTTTTCGAAAAGTAAGTTTTCTTTCCTGTTCTATTCCATTATTTATTACTTGCAAATGTTTCGACATAAGTACATCTGCTTGTACGAAGAAAATATCATATTGCACATAGTCAGTTATATTTCTATTTCTGGCAAATATTTGCCAAGGAGTAACCATTTCACATATATCGAGCAAATATTACTTGAGCGGTAGCGCAAGTTTTTTTTTCCGGCACATACCTTACCATTGTAATTAGAGTCACGTACGCAATTTTCGACTTTACGCATATATGTGCAAGGCTGGAGATCGTCCAACTTTCGATCTCGAAGGCACGGCCAAGGCAAACATGACATAGTGTGTACACTTTTCTTTCATTGCCGACAATTCATTCATTTCATTGCCTCAATGAATTCCCCGGACGAAGATAGACCGTGTTTTGTCGGAAAAGTCAAGACCGGGCGAAATCGCGAGGAATATCGGCCGATACTCGAGGATGCGTCGAATCAACGAGATCAGTGAGATCAGTGAGGTCGCGGTTGCGCGATCTTTGACCCCGAATCAAAAATACAAGTGTCCAACATCCACGAGATCCACCACCACTGTGTTCCTCTCCTTCCCCTCTCACCCTCCCTCTCTCTTTTTCATCCCCCCCCCCCCACCCCGGCACGTNCATCCCGGTACGTTCACCGCCGGCACAACGCACGCGCATTGTCATTTCTCTCGGCGACGTTGCGCCGTTCGGCTGTGTAGCGAGGGTGGCATTACACGTGCACACGCGTCTATTACGTGTGTTCGCGGCCCCGCGTCTACATAGTGTCTCGAAAACTTCTCCGCTCGCGAGCCGGCGATATCAAATTAAATCTCTAGCACGTACCGCGCGCGCGCGTGCCTTTAATCGCAGCTTTCTCCTTTTCCCGGTACTTTAAAAACGCGAAATGCGAGTGACGTTACGTATCCCCGCCGTATTCCGCCGTTTCTCCGCTTTTCTTCATATTCCGGCGATTGTGTCTGTCGAATCTGCCGAATGCATGCCGAACGCATGTCGACTCCCCGTCGAATCTCAGTTATGAATTCACCTTATTATTTGTCAAGCGTGTTGAGCTCCGTCTGTCGTGAAACGTCGCTGTCACGACAATGACAGAGTTACTATTTCGGAGGGAAAATTTGGGACGGTTCGTGCGTGCATTTTTTAACAATTTTACCGCTCACGTATATTTTCACACGAAAATACCGCATCCGCATCGTTTTAGTCGTCGCTATTGTTATTATCATCGTTACTATTACCTTTATTGAATACAAAAAACGACCGTCCTATAAATTACAAATTGCGGATACAATCGATAAGGAAACACAGACGAAACGTAAGCGAAAGCGTTTTGTTTCAATCGCATTTGCTTTTTGCGCGCGCGTGATTTGCCGCAGCGTGATCGTTCGATACGTTCGATAAAGGTGACGGTGATAATAATATAATAATAACGCAGATAGAAGAGAGAAAGGGAGGACACGAAATATGGGAGAATTTGCAGAGACGGGTCTCCGAGAGTTCTTTTTCTCCTCTGTCACGCGTCGCCTCGGAAAGGGATGGACCAACGTGCACACAGAGAGAGAGAGAGAGATCGCGGCACCTTGGCCCGCGTGACCCTCGTGTAAGATACACGAAGAGGGCCGGCGAGCGCGCTCGGCGCGACGATCCGAGTAGTGACCGCACCCTCCGCGTGGCGGCGTTTTCTCGAGAGGGTCGCGACTCCGAAACGGCGGGGGAGCCGAGGATCCGAAGAAAGGGAGGGTCGGTGACATGCGTGGGCGCACGCGCCGAATCTGGCCGCGGCGGTGGTGGGGACGTTCAGTGTCACTTTGTGCCGGGCGTTGCAGCGCCGTGGCCCCTTCAGTCTTTGATTCGCAGCTGCCGCGGCCGCCGGCTCGCCGACATCCCCAGTGTGTAACCGACGGTGTGCAACGCGCTCTCTCTCTCGCCAGTGTCTCTCTCCCGGGACCGGTCGAAATTAACGAGGCCGTCGAGCGCGAAGAAACGACGAGACCGCGTGTCGCGTTCGCCCGGAACGGCTGCTCTTCCTCCGAGTCGGCGAATTCGCCAAGCACCTGTGAGCAGGCCGACCGTTGTGACTCGGGGAATCTTACGGTGGCATTTGCGCGCGCGACTCGTGCTCTCTCTCTTCGAGAGAGAGAGAGAGAGAGTCGACGACCACGTCGAGACACTTCGGAGCGGGGGAGGATCGACGGAGCAGTCCGGCTCGTGAGAGAAGCCGCTCTCTTTCCTCGTTCGACCTGTCGCGCGCGACCGACAAGTCGGAGCCGTCGGGACGAAAGTTTCCCTCCCGTGTCTCTCCCGTCGTCTCCAGTAACGCGTTGAAGTCCTGTGCGCCGTTAAAGCCCGGGGATTTTCGGGGCTACTCCGTCCACAGCACTCCGGCAGCAGCGCAGGATCTGCGTGCGGCGTTCTCGGCCCGCTGACCCAATTAGTTTTCGCACAGTCGAGCACCGAGAGCGCTCGCAACTAAGAGAGAGAGAGATATATATATATATATAGGATACTGCCCTGTGAACGAGTCGGAAGGTACTTTCGACAAAGGGGTGCAGATTGCAATTCTCCGCGTGAAGAACCCTGTGGACGAACGTGTGCCCTCTCTCTGTCACACCGCGCGTCGGAATTCGCTCGCGCGACTCACTCGCCGTGCTCCTCCCGGCGTTCTTACCCTTCCGCAGAAAAAAGTGACAGGTGGTGAAACGTACGGGTCGATAGTGGTGTTTTCAGTGGAGTGTCGTGAGCACGCGATTCCGTCGTAGTGATCGTCGGAGGGTGGAATCGCGCGGAGGAGCCGCGGATCGCGGCGCCGGGCCACGCTGAGAATCGCCGTGTCGAAGATCGCTCGCGGGCGGAAGTTGAACTTTCTCGCTGGCGTTGACAGATCGATAACAAAGTTTGCGTACGCTAGTTTCCCCCCCGTGTCGCGGTGCTGCCGGCCGCGCGGAGTCTGCAGCGCGCGCCCTTCTTGCACCTCCACCTTCTCCTCCTTCGCTTCCTCCTTCGGTTGCTCTTCCCACGAAGACGGCGAGCGCGGAATGCGCGCCTAAGAGAGTCCCCGAAGCGCGCTCACCTGTGCGAACCTTCAGGATCAATGAGTCGCTCGGCAGCGTAGCCTCGATCAAGCCTCACCTCGGCGACCTACGGATCCCGCTGACACGACGTGACATGCGACGACCGTAGGGCACGACGCCTCTCGCAGCTTCCTCGGCGGCGTCCGGCGGAAATCTGACGCCCCGGCGATCCAACCGTCGCGGTAGCCTGTCGTTCTCCTTGCCGACCAGGGAATACCTCGTCAGGTATCGACGGAGGGAGGAGAAATTACGGGAGAAGGCCGCGGGTAGCAGGGGCAGCTCCTGCCCCAGACTCGGCCTCGAGGGTACCAGCAAGTGCGCAACGGTGAAGGGCAACGGCGGATTCGGCGATTACTCGGCGGCGAGTGAGTTCGAGGTCTGGGGCGACGAACACCACCACCACGCTGCGGATGGTCTAGACAGGCAGGTAGCGAGGCCGCCTTCGCGGCAGCAACGATGCGAAGGCGGTTCTTCCCTGAGACCGTTGCTCCACGTAGCCCACTGTGAGCTCCACTCGCCGCGGGAGGCCGAGCTGCTGCGCCTCGATCATCTCGAGAGCCTCGATCACAAGTCCGTCGAGCACGACGCCTACTCGATGATGGATAACTTTCACAGCCCGGTGCCGCCGCCGTTACCACGACGTCACGTCCGGTAAGGGGCCCCACTTGAAACGAGCCTTTCCCGCTGAATTTCACCGCCGGGATATTTCGCGCCCGCCAACCGGTGCGCCAACCGATCGGTTAAAGTATATATCCGAGATACACATCCGCCGCCGCTGTGCAAAGCCCGACGTTTATTCGTACGTTAAACTCGATTAACGCTTCGCTCGCGGATTCACGCTCTCTCTCTCTCTCGTCGCGCCGGCCGGTGTTAACGATCGGATTTCGCGAAAAAGCCCAGGAGAGCTGCGAAACGGCGCGAGGCTTTGAGGATACCGCGGATTAAGTACGATGATGGGGAAAGTCGCGTGATATTAACTATGCGATTGTTGTTATTGCGGTCGACGACTTCGGTGAGCGAGCGCGGAAACTGACAACCCCCGTGTTGAAGTAACATCCCCGTCGGGTAAAATTGAAATAGCATTTATGTAGGAATGAAGTGTGCTCTCGCGTGCTAATTATGCGCTCCGTTCCCGGTTTTCGCGCTGTAATTCAGCAGAAAATTAAGAGCAACATTCGCGATTTCGACGATCAAGTAACATCATAGGTCTCCCAAGCATTGTGAAAAAATGGCAAAAATCCGAGTTTTCGGCATTTTTTTCAAGTGCTGCGATTTGTTGAATTTATTTTCTTTTTATTTATTGTCTTTGTAAACTTTGATCGCCACCGGGAAATCAGTTGTCTCATTGGATCAGGCTGATGATCACGTGAATCCAACTTTTTCCTCCGTTACACGGAGGAATAGAAGTGGAGTATATAGCGTCTTGCACAAAACGTGGGAGAGGGGCTAAGCGAAAAAACGCAGGCCGTAACGTGTTGTAAAGTTAAGAAAACGCGTTTACACATTGATCATATACACATATTTGGCGCACGCGATGGACAAAGTTGCAGCGAAACTGCTGTTACACGTTCTTACCCGAGACTCGGAAATTCTGAGATATCCATTTCGTGTCACTGCCGAAAGCGAGACCCATCGCGTCATAATAATCGAAAAGCATGAGGAATCAACTGCGTGCAAAAAAGGATCTCAGTTCGCGTTCACAACAGACCGAGGACCGGATGGCAAGAAACGACATCTCTGTTACCGCTTTATCGAAAACATACGATCATGCGAAATTCGACCGCATCGTAACTCTGAGGTTGAGGTAACTGAGAACGATCGACTGGGGGTAGAAACCTGCCCGCGCTTCCCGTTTCAGCAGCCGAGTTTCCCTCTGCGCCCTAAATTACGGGAAATCAGCCGCACGAGAAAATCGTTTTCATTTTCTGTGCGCGTTAATATTCGATAGTTCTCGTTCCAGTAGGAGGAGGAGGAACACTCGCCGTATCTCGTGATAGCAAGCGCTATCGAGTATCGATTCACGGAGCGTCGACACGTCGGAACGATTCGTCATTAACTCCGTTTCTCCAAGGCGAGCCCGTCAGAGTTCGTTATATTTCGAACCACGCCACCAGTCTTATCGTACGGGGCCGTTCTTGCCGTCCCATCTTGGCGTTCGCCCTCCTCCTCCGCGCTACGAATCCAAAGTGAGACTTGCTGCAACGAGCGCAGGAGACGTCGGGCGCAATCTGCAACCGTCTTCCTCGCGGACAAGCACGAGGCCGAAAACCCGCCACCGTCTGTTTCGAGCTGCGCGCTTCGAGCTGCCCGACGATCGATACCGAACGACCGGAAGGTGTTCCAAATACGGGAGGCGAAGCAAAAAACGCGAAGAAACGCAAAGTACACTCGCGTGTACTCTCTCCCTCTCTCTCCCCGAAATATTCACGGAAGCCGACTTCTCCGCAGACTCGATTTCCGATATCGCGCCTCTCTCTCTCTCTCTCTCTCTCTTTTTGTCTGTCACCAAAAGGGTGCAAAAACGCGTCCAAACGATCTGTTTACCGCGCGATAACGAGCCCGCCTAAAATATGTCGCCGACTGCAAATCACCGTACCGCTCGCTCTCGCTCGCTCGCTCGCTCGACGCGAGCTAGAGCAAGATCTCCCTAATTGTACGGTAACGCCCGTGAAGTATGCAAAGTGGCGCATAAATTCACGCGACGCTCCGTAATTAAAATTAACTCAAAGCGGACTGAATGCCGCCGTAACCGCACGGTTACAACGTGCGTTCGCGCGCCAAAGCATCGCGCGCGCCCGCGCTCGGTTCCTCAAACCTTCCCCCCCTCCCCTCCCCCCCCTCTCTCTCTCTCTATCTCCCTCGAGGTGCGCTCCCTTCACCGCGTCCTGACGAGTGCGCAAAATGTGCGAGGAGGAGGAAGGAGACGTCGGCCTCCGTAACCGCGAGCGACACAAAGCAAACAGGCGGAATGTAGCGACGTCTAGGATTACGAAATTCACACACGCCGCCATCCCCGGGAGCAATCAAAGCGGCTTGGAAATCCGCGCGAGCACGCGTTACCGTTAACGCTAGTGTTAGCGAGAGAGAGAGAGAGTGCGGTTCGCCGCGCGGTTGATAGAAAACACACGGTATAATCCGACGGATTCTCTAGTTGCGAGACAGAGAGAGAGAGAGAGAGAGAGACGAGTAACACGCTGGCAGGGAGATGCAACGCGGCGTGCATCGCAGACGATACGCCCGGGGGGAGAGGGGGGAGAGAGCGAGTGTACGATCGATATATGCACGCATACGGGGGGCGAGAAAGAAGAATACGCGAGTTAGGTAGCGCGCGGCGCGACGTTACGCTACGTTACGCGAGGCGACGCGTCGCGACGCACGGCCCGCCGCGGGAAAGGCAAACAAAGTGATACCAAAGAGGGAGAGAGAGAGAGAGAGAGAGGAAGCCGCGAGGCGAGGGTGGCGAAGGAGCACAGGATGAGGATAGGAGAGTCGCAACGGGAGGAAGGGAGTTTGGGAAGAAGAGGGTACGTCGAGTATGTAAAAGGCGAGCGCGGGGGCGGCCGCACGGCGCCGACATTTCGCGGTGAAGCAGCCGACCCCATAGCCATGCATCACTCTGTCCTACCAACAACTACCCGTTATAGCTGCACCTACGCGACCCCCTCGCAACTTTACTTCACCCTCTACTCCCCCCCCCCTCCGGTCTCTTTTTCTTGCTTCCTTTCTCATCATCGTACTTTGTCGCTTCCGTCCTGTTCTTTCTCATTCGGTAGTATTCTCTGTTCTTATGCGTTTTTCTCCGTTCAGTAGCGCCTCTTCGTCTCTTTTCCCGTCGCTCTTTATCTTTTATCTCTTCCGCAAGCGCGACGGCGGCTGCGGTGGCGTCTCTCTCTCTCTCTCTCTCTCGACGATCCATGCTCTGGTTTTCCCACAGCATGATTCGGCCATTACCACACGCCCGTCATCGTCGTCGTCATTACCTGGTGCTTTTTAGGCCACTCTTCTCGGCGCTCTCTAACGCCGCGAGATTTCGCTTTATACATACCACACGACGGTACGCAACAGCGCCGTGATCCTGTTTGCCGTTCACTCCTGTTAATCCCGACGTAGTGATCTCTTTCGTAGTCCTCCACTGATCGAGGCGTCTCTCTTTGCGAACGCATCGTCGTCCTCGCCGACGCTTGAACGACGTGGAAGACGCGAGGAGAGACGGGGAACAGCGGGGAGGGAGAGAGCGCGAAGAATGGAAATCGTATTTCCATAATATTCCAAACTACTTCCGCGTCGGTGAAACGCGCGGGGTAGACGCACCGCGTAGGAGAACGTCGGCGGCGACCGGGGTCTTTGGAAGGCAAACGATTCTCATCTTTCGATATTAGCCGACTGTAGCGTCGGAGACGCGGTGATTTTTCGCGGTACCACCGAGAGAGCGACGACGCTGCCGAAGGAACCGGGGGGAATGATATACTTCTCGCGTGAAAGAAAGAGGAGGATGAGAAGGCGGTGGAAGAGAGAGGAGAGGAAGGGGAGGGGGAGGAAAGTGTACGGAGAATTCTCTCTCTCAGTAGAGATAAGGGTTTTACATTCTACGTTACGCCACGCTGGATGAGCGATGGTACGACTTCTCTTCCCACCGGAATATTCCACTTACCGGGATATTGGTACACCGATGATATTTCTCTACACGGCGCGCCACGCAACGAGCACGTTCGATATATCGGCGTGACGAATCGTATTCTAGCCGGGACACCGCTTAGAGTCACCTGATATGATGGGAACGCGACGGTTAATCGAAGCACTCCGGTTTTTTGTGCCGCAACATTCGTTATTATTATTGTTATCGAAGCGTAAATTATTCCGTTCTCAGGGACAAATAGAGCTGAGCGCAAACCAATATAATTGCACATTGCTAGGGTCTCCTGTATAATTTTCTCGGCCTTATATATACTTTCTTAAGCATGTATTACCCGTATCTCAAAATAACGAAAAAATGATGAAAACATTACAAACTGATGATCTGCATTATATTTAAAAGTGGCACGATTAAAATTGACAAGTTTGGCAGTAATTCAGAATCCGGATCAAAAATTATTTCGTTTTAAAGGAGATTGCAAGATAAAATTGATTTGATGAGAATTCGATGAAACTTGCACAGCCTTTACACTGGAATATTATCTAATTATTCGAGCAATTAAGAGAAGATTGACTATTCAAGATGTTTGTAATATCATCATAATCATAACTTATAGCGATATTCGAAATATATATATGTATGCACATATTTAACACTTGCTTTTATTATCTATGTATTACTATTAGCTCAACTGATGCATAAATATAACATTAATAAGAAACATAAAAAAATAATATTTTCGTATTTGTAATATTGTGTATGTCTACCTTAACTTCGTGTCAAATTAACATTTATTATTTAGGCTGCGAAATAAATATATAGGAACGTAATTTTGCTTGATAAATATTAAATTTATGAATGGCTTCTTTGGTGCGTCACTGAAAATACGACACTAGCTACCTCCATAAAACGAATTATGATAATTTTTCCTCTCTACAAAAAGCGTGTTAAGTCGATACTCAAAATTATCGAAGCCATTGTTTCTCTTCCGCGGTGCTAATTGGCTATCGCTTTGTCGCTTGCTTCACGCGTATTGTTTGCGGCTGTCAAATCATTTACGTGAATTCTGACAATTCATCAGTTTGCGTATTGAGGAAAGATAAAATATTAAAGAAGACGAAGAAGAGAGAAACAGATTTTTAATCTGATAGAGAGAATTTTTGTCTGATGTCTATTTAATAAGTTTTCTCCGTGTGATGAGAAACAAACAACTTAACATCTTCTGACATGTAACAACGTTGGCGTATCGTTTTATATGCAGAGACTTAATTTCACTATCAAGGTAGAGTGTAAGAAAGTGTAAGAAAGTTAATGTATGTTACACGAAAAAAAACAACTCCATTAATTTAACTGATTTTTTTATTGTCTGGCAAGAATAGCGACCAAATGGAAAGCTCAGTTGTAGAAATAATAGGACTTTTATAAGAAGTTTTTATTTAGTCAATTGCTTTCAGTCATCTTAATCAAATTTTAATTCAACTGAATGTATAGTCTGTTATTATTGTTTTCGGTCGAAGTAACTGAGATATAATTTTTTTTCTCGGCTGATGTCTATTCAGTTACTCAAATTGAGATTTAACTTGTATAATAGTAGCCAGCTAAATAATGTTGTTCTGGTCCAGTGCTCGGAATTATTTGTATAAACGGAACGATTTTCAGGGATTATGCCTCCTTATCAAAATATCATATCGAAACAATCCTTTACATATATTTTTATACGCTAGCATATACATTTATATTTTATTAAAGTTACAATAAATTAATTATAAGTAAAAGAATTGTTTCGATAAAAACTTTTCAGATATTAAGAAGCGCCTCACAGATGCAAAGGCAAAATCGCTTCGTTTATACAAATAATTCCGAGCACAGTTCTATAGTCTGATTTAATCAATTTTACCGATATTAGTGACTCAATGATTTTCGGTGAATACATCCCGCTAATTTTTCTTGAAGTCTTACACTTCGTTGATTTTAGCTAGAAAAAATAAGATTTCACTGCGGAATCTGTAGTACTACATTGTCACTATTAGCTAAACTCGATTGCTACCAGTAACTGAATCTTTCTGGGACATTTTACTACTGCAGTGTACTCAAAATTGATTTCACTGTTTTTCATAGATGATCTGATGATTCTGACAATTTCTTCAGAAATTTTCAGAAATAAACCATTTTTTATGTACAGAATCGGGCTTACTGCTTCTGGTGCGCTTCCAGCTCGCTCATTACCTCAGACGAAATAATTAATTCCTCACTAATTATTGCGAATTTTGCAAAATAGCACATGACTTTTCTGTTCAGTTTTACCCGTTCTACCTGTACACCGCGGGAACCGAGATTAGTTTATTAGGACACCCTGTACATGATGCCCGATATACATTGAGATTACACGAGGTTAATGTATTTCGTTGATTACACACAGATACACACACAACAGATTATATCTTCTATATCTATATATTTCTCTATATCTGCCGCATATGAGACGTGCGGTATCGCTCCGACAAGTATTTTTCTTTTCTAAAGCCGATATCTCGCGAGTAATTATTTTCTCGGAATAGAATCACGCGAATCAATCAGATATATCGGAAGTACTCCGAACGTACGCTCTGCAGTCGACAAGATCTTTCTTAAGGGTCTGAAAAAAACTTCTCTGAGGTTTATCGAGAGAGAAAGAGAGAGAGAGAGAGAGAGAGAGAGAAGGGGGGAGGGGAGAGAGAGAGTTGAAAACTTGTTTAGACTCACCCCGACGTAGTTCGTTGTAAAACTCATATTTAATATTAGAGGCAACTTATAGAATCTTATTTGACCCACAAAAGGGAGGAATTACCCTGAAATGGAAGCCGCTTCGCGGAATACTCGGGGGGTGCGAGGATGAAGCGACCGCTTTCATCCTTCTCGCCGGCGCGCGTCCCGATGCCGTAAACAAAAAGAGCCATGGCAACTGCGATTCCCAGCGGACTCGAAGCTGCTAACGATCGACTCGGCTCGACTGCTGCTCGCTGCGAGGCGGAGGCGCGAACGTAATGCGCGCGGTCGCTATTAATTAGCGAGATCGGCGCGCGGTGATACGGTTATTAACGAGGCGTTTCGCATGCGGCGTGAACGCAGCATCGTCACTCATCGGACTGGCAACTCCCGGTGGTTGCAGACGCGCGCGCGCGCGCGCGAGAACAAACCGAACGCGCTTGTTGCTGTAGAATCTCAGATATGTTATCGCGTTTCACGCGGAGAAGTTGGGAAGGAACGTCAGCCGCCACCCCCCGAGTGTCCTCGGCCGACGATACATCGTCGAAACCGGGAACGGTATAAACAGAGGCGGCCCCCGCGCGCATTTATTTACTCGCCCCGGGACGAGTGATGGGGGAAGCCCCTGGAACACCGGAGCTCCGAAGAGAGGCAGTGATTCCGGAAAAGCGAGCATGAACCACCGCCTCCGGGATAGGCTCCGTTTCCGACTGCTGGTACGCTGTTAGGATAGAGTGGAATTAACCACGCGACGACTCGGGAGCGAGAGAAAGCTTTATTATGCCGCTGTTCCCGGCGATACGGACGGAGATGGGACGCGCGTTGATTGGGAGGTGGGGGATGTAAGAGCGACGATCAGCGTTCCGACGATCGAGAGAAATCGACTATTCGACAGCCGCGATTCTGGCATAGCGCATTATCCGTTCAAAAATTGTTCACGACTTTCCCAACCGCAGCATGGATTTCGATCAAAGTGGCCGAAGTTATCCTGGTATAGGTTATCGCACTGCGATACCAATTAGACGTTCCATTTTTATCCCAAACATGAGAATGAAGCCTTCTCCCGCATTGCTGATTGGCTGTGCCGCTGCGGCTTGCTTCCTATAAGCAAACATTTACTAGTACGTGCTGGAACTATTGCAACAAGTGCATTACTTTGAGCGTTCTAATCAGAATCCGAAGAATTCTAATCAAAAATGCTGTATCTGAGAAAGTTCGTGTACGAGTCCAAAGTTGGTATTCACCAGTTAGATCTTGTATTTAAGACCGTCTAAAGTTCATCTTCCGATATTTCGTAGCCAATGAAACGAGCCTTAGAGCATCTAAACGTGAACTTAAGACGGTTTTAAATATAAGATCCGACTACGAATACCGGCATACGGGGAAGGAAGACAAATTCAAAGATCTAGATTTCGGGGTCGAATGACCGGTGGACGAATATCGTCCTGAGACAAAGACCGTTAGAATCTGAGTTGCGGCACGCAGCACCACGCGAAAAGCTTGCCGACGTCCGTCGTTCGCGACGGTATCTCGAAATACTGCAGCCCGCTCTCGATCCGCGCGAGGCAGGAACGCGCGCGTATTTGTGGCGCGCCATCAAGTCGCATTTGCGGCAAATCGACGTCGGGAGTACCCGAGCCCGTCCGGAATATCCGAGCGAGTGTACATACACACCGCCGCGTCACTTAAGCGGCCCAGACGCAGTCTCGGCAATTGATAGGTAGTCACGCTAGGCTGACCTCAAGGGACATCAGTTCGTGTAGCGCATCGTACGCGCCCTCCGTCGTCGTACCATCACCGTCGCTTCCACCGCCGCTGCCGTCGCAACCCCCTGCGGCCGCCTTAGCTTTCGTAAAATCTACTCCCAGATCGGACTCTCGTAGCTTCCGCCTCGTATCTTTCGCCTACAACCACCGTTCGATCGCCCCCTCCTGCGTCCTCTATCCCTTCCGTCGCTTCACCCTCTCCCGCCGTCTCCGTCTCGCCTTCGTTCCTCTCCTTCTTGCTGTTTTCTGTCCGCCGCTCTATCCTCCTCCTCGACTACCCCCTTCTCCATCTCCTCCTCCTTCATCCCTTCGTCCTTTGTGTAAGCTCACCTTCGGCTTCATCGTCTCAATATGTCGGTGCTTTCGCTACCCGCTACCGCTCGGATATCTCTCGCCGCGCGCTTTTACCATCGCGCTCTTAAACCACTCCGTATCCTGTCCTTACCCGACGCATGCGTGCCCCCCTCCCCGCTGTCCACTATCCACCACGTCTGCTTCCTTTTTTCTTCGCTCTTCCGGAGTGATCCGGACGCGCGCACGCTAACGCCTGCGTCCGAGGCGTCTCTCTCTCTCTCTCTCTCTCCTACGCCGCTGACCACCGCACATTTCTCATCCTCGCCAGCCCTGTGGCGAATGAGTGTGCATCTAACAGCCTTTTTTACACGTTTGTGTAAAAAGATTTTTCTACACACACACACTCATACATACACAGGGAGAAAGGGAGAAGAGGGAGATATCGATCTGTGCGCGAATAGCGCGCGATATCCAGATTTCGAGATATTCGTTAATATCGTCATTATTCATCGTGTTGTTCGCGGTTGCTACATTCCGCAGGAAATACGTGACCTCCTTGCGAAACGTACGTCCTTTGTTCCCCGCGTCCACATAAGCAATAATGCGTTTAAGTGGTGCGCGCTCCCTTCCGCTCTGGAAATAAAATGTCAGCTTTCATTGCCCGCGTATATATTTTTAATTTTACGACCGTTCTCGTGGAAATTCTCCACCGTACTCCCGTTATCTCGTTATAGGTTCTCCATTGTTGAGATTATCGCTTGTAAGGGATATCGAGCTGCACGGTAATATTAGATTTGAGCCGCTCGACGGACGAATTACGAAGGAGTCGACGGAGAGGGGAATGATCGCTAACTCAGGAACGGTGAGAGCGATATTCTATTTGCATTCTCTTTTCTGCGAAAAATTCACAATTTACACCCGCGTCTTCCTTCTTCCGCCGAGTTATCTTCTTCTTCATCGCGCGAGTTTGTGTACACCTTCCCGATCTCATGCGACCTATGTAGACGGGCTTTCATATCTTCGGCATCTTTTGTGACGGAACTGTCCGTTTAGCTCGGAGGATCTGTCGGAGGAGTCTCTTCTTCGCGTCTCTCGCGCACGATTTTTCCCGGCGAACCCGTCGCCTGTCCGAAGACTCTAATACCGCCGTTACGGAGGCACAAAGGCGAACGACTCTTTGGAGCAAATTAATTACTCCGGCCGTATTAAATACAGCGAGATGCTACATTATTCTATCAGCTTTCTTATCGGTCTTGCGTCAGCTTCGACGTCCTCGGAGAATTAATTAATTAATTTTCCTCGCCCGCGCACTGCATCGATACAAAGCTCCGGATCCCTCGAGAGCGCACGCGCGTTTACGAGAGAGAGATAGAGAGCGCGCCGGCAGATAATCTCCATTGTGTGCTATATTTTCGAAAGTGCAGCATTGCGTTAATGCCGATAATGGGTTACGAACTTTATCAGCGGTTTGGCAACAGGCTCCTCCCTTCCACTGACACACAAAAGACCATTTAGTTCGGTGACTGACCGGCCATACGAGCGCGCGACGCCACGTCGTGCCCGCATGCGACTGCCCGAAACGAATTTTAATAAATCTCACCGGACGTTTAATTACTCGCTGCCTGCACAGGCATACAGAAGTCTTAGATATAAGTAGAGAAGCGACATTTGGTTCGATATATCGAAAGTCACCATCTTGTTTGCATGGATATTTGGGGCAAGTGGGGTCCTTCCAACAGCTATACATACTGAAAACAGTAATTCAGAGGAGTAGCAAATTTTTTATGCTGTTGTTGCAAATAAATAAATATATCGGATGTTTCTTAAATACCATCTGATAATTTAAAAGTTGATTTTTGAGGTCATTTTTACGAATAAATGAACATATGTGCACATGAACAAGAGACGAAATGAATATTCGCTCTCGCCAATATTCCTCTTTTTTCTTAATGGCATAGCGAGGAGAATCTCCTCGCGAAGATCCCGGATTCGATGGATTCGTGAAATTATCGGAATTACGTCGGTTTTGCCTTCATCCTTCGTCGTCACCTCCCCCACCGAAAAGTCGGGAGTGATGGAAACAGAATCTTGGAAACGTACCTGTGCGAGCACAAACGGAGAAATACATACGGACCACCCGCCGACCGTGGAACCCGATTTGGCGACTGTGCTGTTCTGTTGTTGAGAGGCATTTAACACGGGCCCGTCTGCAACGGACTTCGTAATTCAGAACCAATCTCCTTTATTATCGACAATGTCTGCATTTCGCTGGAGGTCTCTCCGTGAACTCCGCTCATTAAGCAGTCGAACGTAGATATAAACTTGTGTCCGGTTGCGCAAGTAGGAATTAATGAAAGAAAAGTTAAAAAGCTGTCAAAATTGCCAAGAAGAAGGTAGGACTTCGCCGAATGGCCCTCTATTACGTCATGCAACTTTCAACAATGAAAGTTAGGTATCCATATATTTATATTTTTGAAGTTCGATTTTACTCGCTTATCGCTGTGTATCGTTGATTTAAAGCGATAATTTTCCCGTCAAACAATGCCGGTTTATGGTTAATTATTTGTTTTACATATATCCTTATTTATATATTATTTTACATATATTTGTTTGTTTTACATATATTTGTTTTACATATATCCTTATTTATATGTTATTATTGTATATTATATTATTTTATTTTTTTTTTTGTATTTCTTTCGCCAAAATATGTATGATTTGAAAAAGGTAATGAAATATTTATAAATTAAAATTTACTAATTACATCTTGCAATCGATGTGTGACTTTTGCGTTATCTTTTTTTAGAAACAAAAGAAAATCGAGTTATAGAAGCGTTAACGTTTCTTGGATATTTTGGCGACCTAAACGCAAAACATTTAAATTAATTCAGAAGTTATAAGTAACAAAAGTTAAAAGAATAAAATAAAATTGTAGGAACCGCAATACAAAGAGTAAAGTCAAATGTGGAATTTTACCGTTATGGAGACTGTTACATTACCTTGAATTAATCTCACAATCACGACCCGCTAGTGTGTTCGGATGTTCGCAATATGATACTATTGTGCAAAACGTGAAAATCCGAGATTGAAATTTTTGCTAAGATAGGAAGATATGAATGTTCAAGAATTGTGTATCACTCTAAAGATTATTGTTTGTTTATTTCTTAATATATAATATTTCTGAAATCAATCATTTTTTATAAAATGGTTCAGTACTCAAGACCTCAACAGCATCCTAATCGAAGGAATGACGATTGAAGGAATGGCGGAAATTACGTGTCTCGCGCTCGCCCAAGCCCTCTACATTCTTATATATATATAATTTTGATGAAATAGTTGAGTTAGCGGGATCGCAAGGC